>NC_057713.1:54722640-54922767 GCF_004010195.1 Chiloscyllium plagiosum | reverse complement strand
TCTTACACTATGACAAGATAATCTACTTTAGTCAAAATAATGGAGGAATAAATATTGACCAACATACTGCAGGAACCTTCCCTGCTTTTTTTCCAAAGCAGTGCCATGGAATCATTAACAATCACCTGCAGATAGATGGGGCCTTGTTAGCAAAAAGGCAGCACCCCTGTCAATGCAACTCTCCCTCAATACTGTACTGGAGAGTCAGCCTGAATTCTGCAATTAATTCTGATGTGCAGTTTGAATTCAAAGCCTTCTGACTCAGTCAAGAGTGCTGAATCATGGAATTTGATCCTGAGGTTGATTATTTTATTGCTGCTGAAATGATGTTACATATGTGATACAACACATAAGCATAAGTACAAACGCTTAAATGGAATATCATTCTTATACCCCAACCAACATGATTCTTTACAGTCAGATGTACAGCACAGAAATAGAGCCTTCAGTCCAACTCGTCCATGCCGACCAGCTAGCCTAACCAAATCTAGTCCCATTTATTAGCACTTGGCCCATGGCTCTCTGAACCCTTCCTATTCATATATCCATCTAGATGCCTTTTAAATGTTTAAAAAAAAAATCACAACACCAGGTTATGGTCCAACAGATTTATTTGGAAGCACTAGCTTTCGGGGCGATGCTCCTTTCATCAGGTGGTTGTGGAGTATAAGATGGTAAGACACAGAATTTATAGCAGAAGTTTACTGTGTGGCGCAACTGAAATTATAAGTGTAATTGTATCAACCTCCATGACCTCCTCTGGCAGCTTATGCCATACACACACCACCCTCTACGTCAAAAAGTTGCCCCTTCGATCCCTTTTAAATTTTTCCCCTCTCACCCTAAACTTATGCCCTCTAGTTCTGGACTTCCCTACCCCAAGGAAAAGACCTTATCTATTCACCCTATCCACACCCCCTCATGATTTTAATCAACATTTATAAGACCACCCCTCAGCCTCAAAGTCTAGGGAAAATAGCCCCAGTCTATTCAGCCTCTCCCAGTAGCTCAAATTTTCCAACCCTGGCAACATCCTTGTAAATCTTTTCTTAACCTTTTCAAGTTTCACAGCATCCTTCTGATTCAACACATAATTAGGCAAGATACAAATCTACCATAGCAATTGATCTGATTAGTTTCCCAATGAAGTCCTTGGAACATTGCTTCTTAAACATTTTCCCACTGCAATCCCATTTTGTGTCTTGGTAACTGTTTTGAACTCTTTAAGGCAATTGACACAATTAGAGCAGGGAATGGAGTAGCAGCAGTAGGATGGAGCTATGCAGCAGCCCTCAGTATTGCTGAGCTCATGACTGCAAAATTTCAGAACGTAACCATATTGAGCCTCCTGACCAATACTTTGGGAAATCTGTCCCTTTGACTTAACTTATGGTCATAACCTAAATTGAAACCTAAATCTCCAAAATTCTCAACACTGTTGGCATTTGAGAGAGATTTCTTACAGTCCTCCTAGAACATTATATTTCTTAATCGAACCACACTACTGTAATGATCAAAATAGCATGATTCCTGTAACTTGCATTGAACTTGATAAAGCATTTCTGTATAAGCCAGCAAGAGTAAATGCACAAAACGATAACCTGCTCCCGATTCAGAGTATAAATCTGGAATTTCATGACTCACCATGGTAGCACACTGGACATCAAACACAGTTTTCCTGAAAATCCCAATGAAAGGCACATTTGTTTTTGGAAGAGGCACACAAATTCTCCAATTTTCAGACCCCAGGTTGATAGAAATCACAGACCAGTTTTTATGAATCACTATTCACATTAAACTAAGTAAACTAACAATTCATTCTCCGTACCCCTTACAAACTCCCCTTCTGCACACAAGAACATGAACAAGAAAAACGATACATGGGGAGAGAGAAAATAGTTTTGTATTTTTTGTTCATAAGATCAGTTGAGTTGCTTCATGCTGATCTGAAGGGTTTTTCTTTTTTTAATGTTTGACTAGGTTGCTGAGACATAGGGTGGCTGGTTTACTCATGAAAGGTGTCTTCAATTCAATGTCACAATCTGCAATATCTGCTGAAGTTAAGGTAAGCTGGCTTCCATCTGGCTTAATATGACTAATTGCAGAGGACTGAAAGAGGGAGCACCTGCTGGTTTTACTTCTGGTCTGATTAGTTCTCTCGATCTTGCTCACAGCCCAAGTTGTTCAGCTCCCTGACCACCAATCACAGTTGTTGGCTGGCAGATGCTGATTGATAAGTTGGTCCCTCGTCTGCAAATCAAAACAACCCCTCGGCTCCAGTTCATTTACACATTGCTGCAACCTCCAACTACTTTTAGAATTAGTGTGGGCCATAATCTGATCCTACTTTTAAACAATTCCTGATCTCTATGTTAATTAATTTTTCTCAGTCATCCCACAAATATCAAACAAAGAACTGTGGATACTGGAGGTCTGAAATAAAAACAGAAATTACTGCTGAAACTCAGCAGACTTGGCACCATCTATGCAGAGAGAACAGAGTTAATGTTTCGAGTCCAATGACTCTTCATCAGACTTGACTCTGCTGGTTTCTGCCAAGTTCTACCAGCAATTATGGCTCTTTTGTGTCCCACAATATCCTTGCCTAATCTTAAGCTCAAGAGCAGGACAAATCTAAAAAGGCACTGTACCTCACACCGTGTTTTTAAAAATATAAACCAATCGACAAAGATTGCTAATCTTCAAAACCTTTAGTCTCATGCTAATAGTATACTACATCATATAAATATACATTGCATTAAACCTAAGCATGCAAACATTTCAAACTACAGCTCAATTTAATGCACTTCTTCCGCCACCAAACCCTCCAGTCTTCCTTCAAGTCGTGACAACATGTCGCTTTTATATTTTCTTGTTCTGCCATGTGTATACTTTTAAAATTATATGCCTGTAACGAGAAACTCCATCTAAGTAGTCTGGTAATTTTATCCTTAAATTTTTCCAAACACATTAAGGGGTCACAATCAGCATTCTCTATTGTCTCAGATACATTACTGGCAACATAAACGGTGAAACCTTGCAACACCAACATCAATGCAAAGTCTCTTTCTCAATGGTGGAATATTTCTTTTGATGTTCAGCTTTGGGGAGAAATACCCAATAGGTCTTTCTCTCCTCTCATTTTCTTGCAAGAGTATAGCACCAACACCCACATCATTCACATCGATAGCCACCTTAAATGGTTTTGCATAATGAGGTGTTGCTAACACTGGAGCAGTGGTCAATTCGGCTTTCAGACTGTGAAATGACTAATATTCCTCCATCCAATGAAATTTCCTGTACTCCTTGTACAGGCCAGTCAGTTGAGCAATTACAATAAAATTTGATTCAAATTTTCAATAAAACCCACTCAGTTCCAGGACTCATGGTATGTCCCTCACCATGGAGATTATGGAAACTCCCCAATAACCTTGGTTTTCACATCCTGTGGGACCACCTGTCTATGTCCAATGATATGGCCTAGGAACATGACTTGGTAAGGTTTATCACCAAGTCCGCCTCCTCAAGTTGATTGAATTCCACCAGATGCTCCAAATGCTTCTTCCACGTGACTAAAAAAAACCACCAGATTGCCGATGTACACCATACAATTGGGTAATCCTGAAATGACCTTATTGGTTAGTCTTTGAATTATGGCTGGAGCTATAGCATGACTTTAAACTGCTAAGTCCACAGTGTCATGAAAGTTGAAATTTCCTTTGCTCTTTTGGAGAAAAAAGGTACCTGCCAGTATCCTTTAACTCAAAATTTAGAAATACAATTTACTTGTCCTAGATTCTCAATACAACGTTCCAAATCTGGAATAAGATACAAATTGGACTTTGTAACCACACCAGCGCCCATGTATACATACGCATCTGTCAGTTTTTACTCAGAGTAGTCAATCAACAGCCTGACAAAATCAAACTCACGAAACCACACGTTACAAACAAAACTCCACACACCACAATCAACATCTCTGGGTATGTCCATCAGCAGAACAGATCCATCAGAGGTGGCAACAAAATGGTGCAGAGACACAGATGTACTCCACACTGACTCCAAACTGCATGAAATCTAATTGCATCAGGTCAATATGGGACAGGAAACTTCCTGCTGATTACTATCGAAGGTGATTAATCTATGATCCTCCATGTTTAACACTACTTAGAGGAGAAATAATTGGCAGAAAGAGCACAGAATAAACTCCGGGTGGAAAATGTCAATGTGCATTAACAAGATCAGGAACACTGTCAGCACAAGCAATGGAGAAGTTGTTATTGACCCCATCCTCACAATCTGTGTGTCTCGGTAGCATTTATCCATACAAATTATTGGTAGGAGTTATCACCTCCACAGCTCTATGCAGTGAAATCCAACCTTCATGTTGATAATCACCTCTATCATTTAGCGTGGCATAACCACCATGCTAAATGGAGCAGACTTCAAACAAATCTAATATCTTAGAACTGGTCATTCACGAGATGGTGTGGGCCATTACTGCAGCAGAATTGTGTTCAACCACAACCCGTAACTCAGCATCCAGTTTAACTTCCACTCCACCACAATGAAGGTAGGAGATAAAACTTGATTCAGAGTGCAGGTGGGCTTGCCAGGATCCCAATGAAACGTCAAATTGGAGCAGCAGTAACACAGGGCTAGTCTTTTGCCAAACAGTAATAGTATGAAAGTGACAATGTTCGGGGCTGCACAGTGGCTAGCACTGCTGCCTCATAGTGCTAGAGACCCGGGTTCAATTCCCACCTCGGGCAACCGTGTGGAGTTTGCACATTCTCCCAGTGTCTGCGTGGATTTCCTCCAGGTGCTCCAGTTTCCTCCCACAGTCCAAAGATGTGCAGGTTAGGTGAATTGGCTATGCTAAATTGCCCACAGTGTTAGGTGTAGGGGAATGGGTCTGTGTGGGTTGCTCTTCGGAGGGTCGGTGTGGACTTGTTGGGCCGAAGGGCCTGTTTCCACACTGTAAGCAATCTAATCTAATCTAAGCAATCCCTCAACCAAAAGGTGAGATCTAAGGTCTACAATTCTGTTATGTACATCATGAATAGTAGTGGACAATTACTCAAATTAAACAAACAGCCTTCTGATGAAGTCTCGAGCATTACAGATGCCAGTCTTGAATCAATTCAATTCACTTCACATCATATCAAGAAATGGTTGAAGGCACACCACGAAGGCTATGGCTCTCTCAATTTGGGCAAAAGTCATGAAAGCACTCCAGAACATGCCATACTCTGTGCCAAGCTGTTTTCATCCAGCTAAAGCCACTGGAATCTCCTGGACAAAGTCAAAAACTGCCCTCATATGTTCTATGATTAATAAGCAGGACAAATCAATCCCGATCAATTACAGTCCTATCAGTTGGCTGAGCATCATTAGCAAAGTGACAGAAGTGGTTCTCTGCATTAATATCACAGGGGCAGCTGCAAGGAAATAACAAAGCCCCAGTTTAGTTTCTGCCACAGCTGCTGAGCTCCTGACCTCATTACAGTCTTGGTCGAAACATGAACAAAATAGTTGGATTCCACAAGTGAAGTGAAAGTGAATTCCCTTGACACCAAGGCAGCATTTGACAAAGCATGACTTCAAAGAGACCGAGCAAAACTGAGATCAATGAGAATAATGGAAAAACTTTGTACTCATACGTAGAAGTTGGAGTCATACGTAGAAAATCACAGCCATCTTCACTGTGCTAAGTCAATCATCCCAACTCCTCGACATCCTTACAGGAGATCCTCAGGGTGATGTCCTCGATCCAACCATCTAAACCCCTGAAATGATGATGATGAGCTGCCTTCTTAAACTGTCGCACTCCATTTGCTGCAGGCCAGCCCACAATGCTATTATGGTAGAAATTCCAGGATCTTGACACAGCAACAGTGATGGAACAGCAATACATTTTCAAGTCAAGGGATAAGTCCCCTGGGACGGATGGGATTTGACCTAGGATTCTCTAGAAAGCCAGAGAGGAGATTGCTGAGCCTTTAGCTTTGATCTTTATGTTGTCATTGCCTACAGGAATAGTGCCAGAAGACTGGAGGATAGCAAACGTTGTACCCTTGCTCAAGAAGGAGAGTAGTGACAACATTGTTAATTATAGACCAGTAAGCCTTACTTCAGTTGTGGGTGAAGTGTTCGAAAAAGTTATGGGATAGGATTTATAATCATCTAGAAAGAATAAGTTGTTTACAGACAGTCAAGAGAGTGTTTTGTGAAGGGTAGGTCATGCCTCACAAACCTCATTGAGTTCTTCGAGAAGGTGAGCAAACAGGTGAATGGAGGTAAAGCAGTTTTTGTGGTGTATATGGATTACGGTAAAGCATTTGACAAGGTTCTCCACAGTAGGCTATTGGGATTTGAGGGTGATTTAGCAGTTTGGATCAGAAATTGACGAGCTGAAAGAAGATAGAGGGTGGTGGTTCATCCTGGAGTTCAGTTACTAGTGGTATGCCAAAAGAATCTGCTCTGGGGCCACTGCTGTTTGTCATTTTGATAAATTACCTAGTTGAGGGCTTAGAAGGATGGGTTAGTAAATTTGCATATAACATTAAGGTTGGAGGAGTTGTGGATAATGCCAAAGGGTGTTGCAGGTAACAGAGGGGCATGGATAAGCTGCAGAGCTGGGCTGAGAGGTTGCAAATGGAATTTCATGTGGAAAAAGTGTGAGGTGATTCACTTTGGAAGGAGCAACAGGAATAAAAGTACTGGGCTCACGACAAGATTCTTGGTAGTGTAGATGAGCAGAAAGATCTCAGTGTCCATGTACATTGACTCCTTAAAGTTGCCACCCAGGTTGATAGGGATGCGAAGGCAGTATGTGGTGTGTTTGCTTTTACTGGTAGAGGGATTGAGTTTCAGAGCCACAAGGTCATGTTGCAGCTGTACAAAATTCTGGTGCAGCCGCACTTGAAGTATTGCGTAGAGTTCTGGTCACCGCATTATTGAAAGGATGGGCGAGCACTGAAAAGGATTCAGAGGAGATTTATTAGTATGTTGCCTGGTATGGAGGGCAGGTCTTATCAGAAAAGGGTGAGGGACTTGAGGCTGTTTTCATTAGAGAGAGAAGGTGGATGAAAGGTGACTTGATTGAAGCATACAAGATAACCAGACTGTTAGCTAGGGTGGGCAGCGACACCCTTTTTCCTCAGATGGTGATGGCGCGCACAAGGGGGCATAGCTTTAAATTGAGGACAGATGTCAGAGGTAGGTTCTTTACTCAAAGTAGTAGGGGTGTGGAATGCCCTGCCCCCTGCCTGCCAACATTAGTAGACTCGCCAACTTTAAGGGCATTTAAATGGTCATTGAATAAACATATGGACGATAATGGAATTGTGCAGGTTAGGTGGGCTTCAGATTGGTTCCACAGGTCAATGCATTATCGAGGGCCAAAGAGCTTTTACTGCACTATAATATTCGATGTTCTATGAATCCTATAAACGACACACATTGCAGTTACTGAGTGTGTGTGGTGGATAAACTAGATGTTTTGGACATTATGCCAATCAACTGGGCTGCTTTCACCTGGATGGTGTCAAGCTTTGTGTCGTGTTGGAGCTGTACTCATCCAGGCGAGCAGAGAGTATTCCATTAAACTCCTGACTTGGTGATGAACAGGCTTTTGGGAGTTAGGAAGCAGGGGTTACTGGCTGCATTATTACTAGCTTCTACTCTTATACTCACTGTATTTATATGGCTAGTCAAGTTGCGCTTATGGTTCATGGTAACCCTCAAGATGTTAACAGTGGGAGGATTCAGTGATGGTAACATCATTTAATGTCAATGGGTGGTGGTCAGGTTGTCTTTTATTGGAGATGGCTATTGCCTGGCATTTGTGTGGCACAGATGTTGCATGCCACAGATCAGTCCAAGCCTGGATATCGACCCAAATCCTGCTGAATTTGGGCAGTATTTGAGGACTCACAAATGGTGCTGAATTTTGTGTCATAATGCACAAACATCTCTACTTCTGGCCTAATTCATGAAGTTGTGAAAATGGTCAGGCCGAGAACACTACCCTGAGGAACTCTTGCAGCGATGCCCTGGAACTCAGATGACTGACATCTTCCATGTGCCAGGTACGACTCAAATCAGCAGAGAATTTTCCTCAATTTCCACAGACTTGAATTTTGTTGGGGCTCCTCAATGCCACAGTCAAATGTGTCTGTAATGTCACATCACATCTCCCCATGTTTCAACCGAGGAGTAATGAGATCAGAAGCTAAGTGCCCCAACAGAACCCAAACTAGACATCAGTGAGACTATTGCTGTGCAAGAGCTGCTTGATAGCACTATTGACAGCACCTTCCACCACTTTATTGTTGATATGCAACAGATAAGGCAGTAATTAGCTGAGCTTGAGTTGCCCTCCTTGTTAGACATACCTAGTTAACTTTGGACATCATTAGGTAGTATTGTAGCTGGCCGTGCAACAGCAAGTTCTAGAGGATAAGTCTTCAGTAATGTTGTCAAAACTATAGTCTTTGCAGTATCTAGTGCATCCAATTGCTTCTTGCTATCTCATGTAGTGAATTGAATGACTGAAAACCGGCATCCAGGAAATTTTGGAGGCAGAGATCAGTCATTTACTTGGTACATCTGGTTTAAGATAAATACAAATGCTTCAACCCTACCTTTTACATGGATATGCTGGTTTCCCAGTCATCGAGGATATGGATACTTGTAGACTGTCTTTCTCTGTAGATTTCTTAATTGTTCACCACCATTACATAACTGGATGTGGCAGGACTACAGAGCTTGTATTTGATCTGTTGTTTACAGAATCACTTTGCTCTGTCATTACCTTGCTGCTTATATTGTTTGTCATGCATGTAGCCCTGTTCTGGGACTTCACCAGGTTAACAAGTTATTTTTAGGTATGGCTGTTGCATACTTGATTCCTGCACTCTTTATTGAATCAAGGTTGATCTCATGGCTTGATAGTAATCACAGAATCAGGGATGTGTCAAACCATAAGGTAACAGACTGCACTGGGGTAAGACTCTGCTAATGGGGCGGAGCACTTCATAGATGCCCAGTCTTGAGTTGCTAGATTCCAAAGTGGTTCTATTTAGCATGGTGATCGTGCCACACAACACAATGTAAGGTATTATCAAAGTGAACACTGGACTTCATCTGTACAGTGTAGTGTATTTAACATTGGTGAGGATGACGTAAAGTACAATCTGTCTGTCTCAGATGCATTTATCCATGACAATATCAGTAAGAATGACCACCATAACGTCATTGTGGAGACTGAGGGGAAGGTATAGGGGCAGGATTCAGTTACCAAGTGTGTGAGTGAGGAGGATAAGGTGGCAGATGGGAGGAGAAATTGGGGTTAGTGTGTCGAATAGATGAGGGGAGAAACTGTCAGGAGGATTAACGGTAATGTGTCAGTTTGCTGATGGGGGTTAGGAATGCTGGATAGGAGAGCGTGATTGGGAGGAGAAAGTGAGGTCTGCAGATGCTGGAGATCAAAGTTGAAACTTTATTGCTGGAACAGCACAGCAGGTCAGGCAGCATCCAGGGAACAGGAGATTCGACGTTTCGGGCACAGGCCCTTCCTCAGGAATCAATTGGGAGGAGTCAGGAGGACAAAGGATGGGAAGTGTCAGTTAAATGGACATGTTCAGGACAGATCCAGATGTTAGGTTGTTGTATTGGCTTGTATGTGGTCAAGTCAGTGGAGAGGGGTGGAGTAGAAAGTGTCAAGTACTGAGGGGTCAGGTTGTAATCTTGGGCCTATGCATTAGGAAAACTGGGTATAATTTATTTGTATTGTGTGTGGGGGTAGCAGGGGGATTTGCTGGAAGCTGTTCAGAGGGTGTAGTGGGGGTGGGAAGAGAAAGGTATCAGCCATGACCAAATGGCACGGCACACTTCTAATTCTGCTGCTGTATCTTATGGACTTCAGTTTAACAGATAGCCAAGAGTTAAAGTGTGATTTTAAACCACTAACATCTGACTTTAAGAGACTTTATTGGTTTTTCATTTTGCCGTATAATTCAAAGTTCAAAACAGGGATAGCTTTTCCTAAATCATCATAAAGTTCTCATGAAGTCACTCGAGAATTTCATCCAGCTCCAAACCACTCCCTTCATCATAGAGATTGCAATGGTTCACAGCAGCAGCACACCACAATGTTTGCAAGACGATTGGTGGTGAACAATAACTGCTGGTCTTGCCAGTGAAGTGCAAACCCCTTGAAATAATGAGAGGTAGTTAAACCCCCATAAACCTTGCACAATTAACACCATGTAATGTGGCACATTATTTTAATCAGTTGATATATGGTAAAATTCAGAATAATCAGTTTTAAAAATGGAAATCCATTGATGTTTGTAAATGTTAAAATGAGTACATTAGCCATTGGGATAAAAATAGTTAGAATCCAACATTAAGAACACAGGCTGGGCATCAGTTGCTTTCAGTTATCAGTTGTAGTTCATTAGCTGTTGTCAAATAAATTCTTAACGTGTTAGTCATTTAATTTCAATGGCTGAGACATCTATACAATTTTGTGTACAATATAAACATTATTTCTGGATGGCAATTAAATTTGTTTGAAGTACAAAAGGAAGAAAAATGTTTGCTCTTGTCTGCTAAAATAAGGAACATAATAACACCAATCCACTGAAAGATTGATTTCAAAAGACCCAAAGGAAAACCACTTCTCTGTAATCATGCCAATCATATCAGTTATATTATGGACTTACTTTTTTCAGATGCTATCTTGAACTGCTGATCCAGCTGAACATGCAAGCTTATGAATATCATTTATAGTACTTGCAAAAATTAATTAACACATTGCATTTGTTTTTGTCTCTCGCTCAAAACTAAAAGTCCTTCTTCCTATCATGTTACGCTATCAACAATAATTGCTGTCCCTGAATTGAGAAAATGATGCTCATTTTAAAAAGGTTACTATTTTACAAAAGGAAACTTCATCTCAGTTCTGCAATAATAAAAACCACTCTGTTGGCACTCAAATTTGCACAAAAGTAGGTCTCAACTCTTCAGTTGGAGAAACCCGAATTATCACTAAAATTAGGACCTGGGTACTTGATTTTTTAAATTTGCAGTCCTTCTGGAAATCAACAAATGAAAACATTTAAGCTACAAACCTCCAGGGTATTCTGTTCATATCAACTAGCCAGTATTTTTGAATTAGGCCCAATGTACCAAATCCAAATGACTGCCAGATTACTCAGACCTCTTGGCATCATGGTAGCCCACAAACCCACCAACACACTAAAACAGCAGCTCATGAACTTGAAAGACCCTATACAGATAACAAGCAAAACGAACTGCAACAAACACTACATTGGACAATAAGGCAGAAAACTCGCCACCAGGATACATGAACACCAACTAGCCACAAAAACGACATGACACCCTCTCACTAGTATCTTTACATACAAATAAGGAAGGACCCCATTTTCACTGGTACAACACATCCATCGTAGGACAAGCCAAACAGAGACATGCACGAGAATTCCGAGAAGCATGGCATTCCAACTGGAACTCTATCAACAAACACATTGACTTGGACCCCATTTACCATCCCTCCTCGAGAAAAAGAGCAGGAAATGACATCACCGCCCCCCCCCAAGGAAACACAAACATTTAAATAGAAAGCAGAAAACACCAACAGTGCTTTGTCTGCCTCCTGAGTCTTTGCTCCCAGTCATAGGATTTACGCTTCAATACCATATTTGATCAAACACAGCCTTGATGTCAAGGGCTATCATTCTTACCTCACCTCTAAAGTTTAGCTCTTTGGTTCATGTTTGAACTAAGGGTATCATGAGGTCAGGAGCTGAATGGCCCTTGCAGAACCCAAACTGGACATCACGGAGCAGGTTACTGTTAATGATAACACAGAGGCTTCACTAACCCTACGAACAACATCCAGCTGAGAAACCACATTCTCCATTCCCAATTCCTGTAATACTGCATTTACCATGATTAAATTAACCTAGCCTGCACATTCCTGGACACTATGGGCAATTTAGCATGACTAAACCACCTAACCTGTATATCTTTGGACTGAGAGGGGAAACTGGAGCACCTAGAGGAAACCAACGAAGAAGCAGCAAGAATGTGCAAACGCCACACAAACAACCGTCTGAGGATGGAATTGAACCCAGATTCCTGGCGCTGCGAGGCAGCTGTGCTACCTAATCAACATCCTACACACACTATTCAACAAATTTCTTCTGTATTTGATTTTCATTCTTCTGCTGATTTGGGAAACTATCACAAACCACCAGAAATGGACTAGGTCTTTTCTGTTCTTCAATTCAACCCATAAGGCCTCATTTGATAAATTGCTAATTTGTAATAAAGATTATGTACAGGCTCTCATTATTTTCTGTATTTTCTGAGAAATGAGAAAGGGATAGCTTTAACAAGTGATAATTGTGAAAGGGACGGCTAGAACTTTTTTTAAAAAAAGATGAACAATCAACATTTATGTCATGCTTACACTGTTGCATGTAAGTAGGTCCAAGTAGTGGGAACGGTTTACTACAGACAAAAGATAAAAGACAACAAGGGAGTGAGTACAAAGGGAGATTCAGCCAGCAACTAGCAGCTGATTGAATCACTGCGAAGCAGATCATTATTGATGACACAGGCCTTCCACATGCTAACAATGGCATCCAGATTATCTCCCTTCGCTGTTTAAAACAAAAAGAAAAAGACCTGAAAAAGCCAGTTTATTTTTTCTCACTGACTGCCGAGACCTGTGGCTTCAAAAAAGTAGAGACTTTGATTTGAGAACCAGTCACTCTACCACTGAAAGCAACTGAAATTACCCGGGGAAGATAGATTGATTAGTAGTAAGCCCAGGCAAACTAAAAGGACCATCTCACCTTCTGCAACAAGTTGGAAATCAAGGGCAGGGGTAGGGTTTGCCTCGCACAGGAAAGCGACAGCAATAGCCAGATCAGTGGTACCGCAATTGGTTCCATTGTATACCTGGGGTAGGGGAGGAAGTGAATCAAGGTGTAGGCGCTCTCTCTGAGCAGGCAATGGATATTATTAAAAAGATGTAAGATGGCCCACGTTGGTACGAATGACATATGAAGAGAGTTGAAGTCCCACAAAGCGAAGTTAGGTACAAAGTTGAAATGCAGGACCTCTCGGTTTATTCCCTGTACCATGTGCTACTGAGACTAGAAATAGGAAGATAATACATTTAAATGTATGGTTCAACAACTGGTGTAAGAGGAAGGCTTCAAATATCTGGATCTTTGGAATCTCTCCCAGGGCAAGAATGATCTGTATAACAAGAATAGGTTGCACCTAAATGAGAGGGGCACCAATATCATGGAGTATATTTAAGACTGAGACAGATAGGTTCTTCAGTATCAAGGAGATTAGATTAGATTAGATTACTTACAGTGTGGAAACAGGCCCTTCGGCCCAACAAGTCCACACCGACCCGCCGAAGCGCAACCCACCCATACCCCTACATTTACCCCTTACCTAACACTACGGGCAATTTAGCATGGCCAATTCACCTGACCTGCACATCTTTGGACTGTGGGAGGAAACCGGAGCACCCCGGAGGAAACCCATGCAGACACGGGGAGAACGTGCAAACTCCACACAATTTGCACAGCCCGAGGCGGGAATTGAACCCGGGTCTCTAGTGCTGTGAGGCAGCAGTGCTAACCACTGTGCCACCGTGGTGATGAATGGTGATGAAGAGTTATGGGGAGAAAGCGGGAGAATTAGGTTGAGAAACTTATCAGCCATAATTGAAAGGCAGAGCAGACTTGATGGGCAGAATGACCTAATTTCTGCTCCTGTATCTTATGGCCTTATACCCATGCAGGAAGCTGTGCTAATGCCACTTTGGGGTTGGCCGGGCAGCTTCTGTTGTGTGGGTTTGGCAACCACAGCAGTAGTTTACCTTGTGTGGTAATTAAGGAGAATGTCGATGTTAAGTCAAGGAAGTCCAATCAAGGGCTCATGCCCGAAACGTCGATTCTCCTGCTCCTTGAATGCTGCCTGACCTACTGCGCTTTTCCAGCAACACATTTTCAGCTCTCAATCAGAAGAACAGGCAGGACCATCTTACCGAAAATGGCAGAACTGGTGTACTTAATGTAAGGAACGTAACAGGTGAGGTAGACAAGCTTGGAGCCTGAATTAGGACAGGAAACTATGATGTTGTAGCCATTACGGAAACTTGGTTAAGAGAAGGACAGGATTGGCAGCTCATCCTTCTGTTTCAGGTAAGATAGAGAGGAATGTAAATGGGGTATGGAAGTTACATTACTTAAGGAGAATGTCACAGATGCAGTAAGAGAGGGCTCATCTGGTGAGGCCATAGGAGTAGAACACAGGAATAAGAATGGTGCAATCACTATGATGGGTTTAACTATAGGCCTCTCAAAAGCCAATGTAAGATAGGGGAACAGATATCTATGCAGATCATGGAAAAATCTAAGAACAACAGGGTTGATGTAGAAGATGATTTTAACTGCCCGAATATTGACTGGCACTCCTTAAGTGCCAGAGTCTTGGATAGCGCTAAATTTGTCAGATGTATCTAGCAAGGTTTTTGAAATAAAATATAGATATTCCGATTAGGGCCATATCGGAACTTGTATGGAAGAATGAGCCCAGTCAGTTGATTGAGGTTTCAGAGCATTTTGAGAACAGTGATATAATTCTGAATACTTTAAGATAATTCTTCTCCCTATAACTTAGACCATTGAGTCCTGGCAACATCCATGTAAATTTCTTCTGCACTCTTTCCAGTTTAATATCCTTCCTATAGCTAGATGACCAAAACTGAGCACAATACTCTAGGTACGACCTCACCAACATCCTGTACAACTGCAACGCAACTTCCCAACTTCTATACTCGATGCCCTGACTCATAAAGGCCTGTGTACCGAAAGCCTTTCTCACTGCCCTGACCCCACCTTGCACCTGAACTCCAAGGTCCCTCTGTTCCACTACATTCCTTAAGGCCCTACCATTCACCATCAAACTCCCACCTTGATTTTATTTTGCAAAATGCAAGAACTCACACTTATCTATATTAAACTTAAATTTGCCATTTCTCAGCTGATCAAGGTCCTACTGTAATTTCTGATAACCTTCCTCACAGTCCACCTTACCAATGATTTTAATGTCATCTTCAAATGTACGAATCATGCCTTGGACATTCTCATCCAAATTATTGATATAGTTAACAAACAGCAGTGGACGCAGCACTGATCCCTGACGTACATCACTAGTCACAGGCCTCCAGTCCAACAAGCATCCTTCCACGATTACCCTCTGGTTCCTCCCATCAAGCCAATCGTGTATTTAATTTGCCAGCTCCCCTGATTCCATGTAATGTAACCTTTCAGAGCAGCCTACCATGTGGAGCCTTATCAAAGGCCTGACTGAATTCCATATAAATTACGTCTAACACCCTGCCCTTATAACCTTCCTGATCACTTCAACAAAGAACTCTAACAAGTTTGTGGGGCATTATCTTCCAAGCACAAAGCCATGCTGACTCTTACTAATCAAACCCGGTCTTTCCAAATGTATGTATATCTTCTCCCTCAGTCTTCTCAAGTAACCTACCAACCACAGATGTTAGGCTTACTGGTCTGTAGTTCCCATGTTTCTTGTTGTATAAGGGCATGACATTCACTACCCTCGCGTCTTCCAAAACCTTATCTGTGGCTAACAATGATGCAAAGTATCAGCCAGGGTCCCCACAATTTCTTCTCTAGCATCTTGTAGGTTTCTTCGATATATCTGGTCAGTACCAGGAGATTTATCCACCTTCATATATTCTAATATGTCCAACACCTCTTGTACTGTGATATGAACTGTCCCCAAAATATCACCACTAACTTTGCCAAGTCTTTCTCTATGGTAAACACAGAGGAGAAATATTGAGGACCTCACCCATCTGCTGGAGTTCCACACATACAAGTCTAACTTGGTCCTTAAGAGGACCTATTCTCTCTCCAGTAATTCTTTTTCCTTCAATGTACTTAAAGAACCTCTTTGGATTCTCCCTAATATTCTAATCCAAGGCACTTTCATGCCCCTTTTTCACCTTCCTGATTTCCTCCTTCAGTAAACTCCTGTATCCCTTATATACTTCCAGGGATTCCCTTGATCTCAACTGTCAGTACTGAGCCACATCTCCACCTTTTTTCTCAGTGTCTTGTAACCCAGGGTTTCCTATTTCTGCCAACATTGCCCTTTACCTTCACAGGAACACATAGATCTTGAACTCTAGCTATTTCACTTTTAAAGGCCTCCCACTTGCCGGAGGTCCCTTTACCTGCAAACAAACTACTCCAGTCAACCTCTGAAAACTCATGTCTAATTCCATCAAAACTTGCCTTGCCCCAATTTAAAACACTAAGCTGTAGAATAGTTTTGCCCCTATCCATAACTATTCTAAAATCAATAGAACTATGGTCACTGGTCCTATTGTGCTCCCCCACTGTCACCTGAGGCACGTGTCCTGCCCTAGAGAGTTTAGGCAAAGAGGAAAAGGTAGTATATTTAAGGTTTCGGAAACTCAAAACAGAAAGGGCCCTGTTGAATCTAAAGCGAGTAGTGAAGAACTTAAACAGGAATTAAAAGGGCTGCAAAGGGACCATGAAACATTCTTAGCAAGTAGGATTAAGGAGAATATCAAGGCATTTACCAAATGTTGTAGAAGACAAGGGAGATTACTGAGGCCTTGACAGAGATCTCTTGAGTCACAGGTGAGGTCCCAAAACACAGGATAATAGCCAATCTTATTCCTTTGTTAAATAAAGGATAAAAGGGATAATCCTAGAAATTATAGCTCAGTAAGTCCTACATCAATAGTAGGGAAGTTTTTTGGAGAAGATTCCGAGGGACAGAATTTACTTGCATTTTAGAAAAATGGTCATACAAGGAATAACCAACATGGCTTTATGCAGGGAATTCTTGTTTCAAATTCGAGTGGTGGCGGTGGCGATGACGATGACGATGACGATGACGATCGTTGTCTATCTGGACATTACTAAAACATTTGGAAAGTTCCCTCATGGTCGGCTGGTCCAGAAGATTAAGTCACATGATTCAAAGTGAGTTTGAAAGTTGGATACAAAATTGGTTAGTCATAGAAGACAGAGGGTAGTTGTGGAGGGATGTTTTTTTCTGACTGGAGGTCTATGACCAGTGATGTTCTGCAATGATCAGTACTGGAATTGTGTGTAAATATAAATATTAGATAAAATGATTTGGATGAAGACATCAGTGGACTGATAAATAAGTTTTCAGACAACTCAAAAATTGATGGAGGAGATGTGGTGGCTAGTTAGGAAGATTGTCACTGAATACAGCAGGATATAGACCAGTTGGAAAAGGTGGGTAGAGAAATGGCAGATGTAGTTTGTGAAGGTGTGAAGTGATGTATTTTGGGAGATGAAATGTAAAGTTAAAGTATACAGTCAATTGGCTGGTCTATTAGGTGTATGGATATACAGAGGGATCCTGGAATGCAAGTCCACAGTTCTCTGAAAGTGGGAACTCGTGAGAATAAGGTGGTAAAGGAGGTGTACAACATGACTGTCTTCATCTGTTGGCCCAGCTGTATAAGACTTTAGTTAGCCAACATCTGGAGTATTGTGTGCAGTTCTGGTTGCCACACTACAGGAAGGAAATGGAGGCTTTGGGTGCAAAAGAGGTTGTATCAGGATTTGCCTGGATTGGAGTGTAGGTTGGACAAGCTTGGAAGTTTTTCACTATGGAGTGTCAGAGCTGGGAGGCAATTTGATTAAATTATATGAAATTATGAGAGGCATGGATGGAGCAGATGGTTGGAGTCTTTTTCCCAGGATAGAGCCACATACTAGTGACATAGGTTTAAGATGGGAGGGAAGAAGTTTTAAAGAGACGTGCAAATGAAGTTTTTACACCACAGGTGATTGTGCCTGGAATGTGCTGTCTGGGGGAGGTTGTAGAAACGATTGTAGAAGCAATGGTTAAAAGGCATTTATACAAATACATGAACAGACAGGGACTAGAGGAAGTGAAAACGCATGGGATAAACCCTTCATCAAGAATACCCGAAACATGGATTCTCCTGCTCCTCAGAAGCTGCCTGACCTGCAGTGCTATTCCAGCGCCACACTTTTTAAACTCTGATCTCCAGTCCTTACTTTTTCCTAGGGAATAGAGGGGTACTGACCATGCGTAGGCAGATGCAAATATTTTGTTATCATGGTCAGCACAAGGTGGGTCAAAGGGACAGTTCCAGAGCAGTACTGTTCTCTATTCTATGTTTAATAAACTGCATGGAGAGGAACCATTGAACTAAGTTTCCAGTTTTACCCTCCAGCCATAACACTAATTTTATTTTTGTCTGTCTGTACACGTGTGCAGGGAGAATTTTAAGAAGAGGTTAGAGTTTTAACTAGTGATGTCATACGTCAACAAGTCACTGTTGTTCACCTGTAATGAAAATCTATTTAGTTCTAATAAATAGCAATTGTCATGAAGGACAGGGAAACCTGGTCTGTGCTTTCTGTTAAACTGAGTTCAAAAACAGAAATGGGGGATTCTGCACACTTCAATAAACCCTTTACTTTTGTGGTGACTCCACAAACATTGGAGTTCAATTTCCAGTACACTACCCCAGTGAGCTGAAACGTTAGTAAGACTGTTCCATTTTAACCTATTTAGTAGAAGGCAAAATCAACCTTTATACTGAGTTTTGCTTGGTTGCATGAAGGTGACTTAGGTATCTGGTGACAAAGGAGCCCAGATTGTGACTTGGGCAGAAGTCCAAACTTCTCACATCAGTAAACAAAGGCAAGGCTGATTGAGGCTGGCTGTCAGCTACCTTTTTGTTTAATTCTTCAAATAGACAGAGAGGGAGTTGAAGAAAATCTCAAGACAAAAGGTTTCAGCTAGTGTGTTTAGCATGAAGAGGAGAGTGACCTTTCTATGGATTTAACATGATTTCTTGTTGGAGGAGTATATGGTATGGCAACCTAAGTCTCCAGGAGACTTATTCCAGCACAGAAGGAATCATCAGAAGTGAGCTTTACTGCAGGTAGTACGTTTGGGACTACTTTTGAAACAATTTTACCACTTCCTAAAATGGAGGACAGTAAAGGGGCAGCACAGGTTCAATTCCAGCTTCGGGCAATTGTCTGTGTGGAGTTTGCACATTCTCCCCGTGTCTGCATGGGTTTCCTCCGGGTGCTCCGGTTTATTCCCACAGTCCAAACATATGCTCAGGTGAATTGGCCATGCTAAATTGCCCATAGTATTAGGTGCATTAGTCAGAGGAAAATGGGTCTGGGTAGGTTACTCTTTGGAGGATCGGTGTGGACTTGTTAGGTCAAAGGGCCTGTTTCCATACTGTAGGGAATCTAAGCTAATTTAAACCATTTGAAAGATGGAAGTAATATTCAACTGGCTCCCTAATAAAAAAAATTAAATTTTGCAGATATTGGACAGTGACATAAAGCTGTGGTACAGGATTTTTTCATTTCTGCTAAAAGGTTGAGGAATAGCTTTCCCACAGTTGTCTCTTATTTGCCCACCAGTTAGCTTTCATTCAATGCTGCGTTTAGTATGTTTCGTCAGAATTAAAGTCTTAAAGCTACAAAGTTTGTCATGTGATCTTGTTAATCAGTTATTGGGAATACAATCTTCTCTTAAAATTTAGCAATTGACTAAATGCATTAGCAGGCAGTTCTGATGAGGTTTATTAGTTTGATGCCTGGAATGAAGAGATTGTCTTAACAGGCAAAGCTGGATATGCTCAGCTCGTTTCCACCGGAGATTAGAAGAGTGAGATAAGTAGGGAGATAAACTAAGCTGAAAATGGAAGTCAGGAAATTAGGAAACAACTAAAAGAAAAGAAAGCAAGCAAAGACAAATAGGTGACTGTTCTATAGTGGTTAGTGATACATATTTGAATGCCAAGAGTCTTGTGAATAAAACACAAGCTGAAGGCACAATAGTCTCTTGGAATTTCGATTAAGCCATAAGTGAAATATTTGCTCACTTCTGCCACTTCCATATTATCTATTAATCGAGGAAATTACTGCCTTTCAGATGACACAAAATCTGCCTTTCCAAGTGAACATGATGAGATCTTTTCTGTATAGTTTGAACTAAAGCATGGAGTGAAAGGAGAAAACTCTGTTTCCACATAATGCAAACAAAATGAATTACTTCAAGTTTTTAAATTTTTTTTTGGATCCAAATTTACATTGATCAATCAGAAATCGTATATTTCCACTTTCCACAGGCCAAACTTTCATCAAATTCTAAAAATCTGCATTTATTCTCCCTGGTCTTCAAGACTATCAGCCTATTTCCTTTTGCTCTTTGCTCACACTTGCCCTATATATGTTTGAAACCAATTACTTCACTGACATTAATTGATCTGAAACATTAATGTTTTCTGACTCCACACTTTGCCTAACCTGTTGAATATTCCCAAGATTTTAGTTCTTATTTCAGATTTAGCTTATCATCTGGGATATTTTGCTTTGTTCCATTACTTCGAACTTGGCTTTCAATGTAGAAAACATTTTTTGCTATCTCTGCATTTCATGTTAAGAAATTTCTTCAACTGAATTGCGTAATCAATTACTCTCAAGCTTCCTTCAGGTCAAAAAGTCTCAATCTTTAAGATCAATAATCTGCCATTTCATTCAATCATCTACAAACAACCTTATATCCAAAACACAATAATAAAACAGTAAATGAAATAAAGGTGATGAATATTAAAAAAAAATTGTATTATATACCTTCAAACTTTGAGACATTCATGAAAGTAGAAACAAATACTTGACTTGCACACTTCTGAAATGCAATTTTATCTCAATTCCGTGTACATCACAGCCAATTAGATTATCCCACAAATTAACAAACACCGTAGCTCTACAAATATTATACAGAAGGAAATGGTTAATAATAAGTGAAGTACAATTGTTTCAGAAAGTAGATTGCTTTGCAATATTGATTCGTTTATACCAGTTATCTCATCAGGACGCCAAATAAATTCTTCTTTGGATAATAACGGGGCAAAAATAGTTTGAAAACTGGAGTTTTGTTTGACAGCAGTGTATAACAAAAATGCTTTGCGCATGAAAAACAACAAGTAGATCCCTGAGGAAAGTTTACATTGTAAGCATGAAGCTAGCACAAAATCAACATTCTGTCTCCAGTGAACTGTATTCAAAAATAGCTTATTTTGTACCATAGTTTGCAAAGTGAGTTAAAGCCACCGACATTTACATGCAAGTCCAATTTGCTCCAACTCTACTGAACAAATATGTATTCAAATTTGAGTGGCAATACCTCTCCAATTTGAGACTAAAATTTGAACAATTCAGAAAATTTAGAAGCATGTGTGTTCATATCATGGACCAAAATTTCACCACATTCTCAAATTCTGCTTTCCTAATGTCATAGAAATAATTTTGACGTTTTTATGATCCTGTGTCATATGGAGTTATGAGGAGTTGACAAGCACTTGAGTGCTCCAAAAGGATTTTAGAATTAAGTCAGTTATCCCCTTCTATAATCATCAGAGCATTACTAGCTTTAAACACTAATTTGTTTAGGTTCATAGAAACTTACAAAAGATGATTTAGATTAACATGCCTATGCCAACTTTCTTCAAAGAGGCATTCAATCAACACCATTCACTTTCTCTTTCCCCAAAGTCTTACAATGCTTTTCCTTTTAAAATGAAAGTTTGGAAAGTTACAGTTCAATCAGCTTCCACCACCCTCATTCTGTGACTATTCTATTACGATATAGTACTGAAGTAATTTATTTTCACAGTCATAACCCAAAAAATGTAGCTTGCAATTTCTTTCCTTTTATGTAAATTTTAATGCAACAAAACCTTTAGACATTTAAATAACTTTTTCTATTAAAGATAAAAATGGGACAGAAGAAGAAGCATGTTTCCTGAATGGAAGCAATATGCAGCAAATAGGTACAGGTGACACAGGTTTAAATTTGTCAGTTGAGCTCTGTGAATAAACCAGAGGGCTCTTGTGGCACTGTAGTAATGTCCCTACCCTTGGACCGTGAGGCACAGGTTCAAACCCAAGAGTGGGTTATAACATCTCTGAATAACTCGATTAGAAAAACAGATAAATTTTTTTGAAAATTCGAAACCAACTCTGGGGTGGGGTTCTTTTGGCCCAGTGGTAGTGTCCCTATCCCTGGGCCAAAAAGCCCAGGATTAAGTCCCAACTGCTTCAGAGGTGAGGTAACGTCCTGAACAGGTTGATTAGAAAAATAGGTAAATTAGAAACCACCTGATTAGGTACATTTTAAATGTTCAATCTAAACAAAACAAATCAGTCATAATGAATATTTGCTTTGTATTTTAGGACAAAATTGTGCAGGTGTACGGGTGAAGCTTGTTTTGGATCAATGGATAGCCAGAAATAATTGCAAAGTAGCAAACCAAGCACATGATTTGTTTCAAAATCATTAACTTGCACGAATGGAGGGACTTACTCCACTTTTCCTGAAATCAAAGATTAAGCACAATGATATACTCATGAATATCAATTGTGATGCAATTACTGTAGGTCATTCAGAAATATGTAGTAAACTTAGTTATTTCATTAATTCCTGCTACCCTGATTGACTTCACACCAAAAGAAAAAAAATTCAAGTGCTGAGCCCAAGAGAGGTTGTTGCTGTTTATTTTAAGTTCCAACTCATTACTTGCATCCATCAATTTATTCAATCCTCTTCATTTCACCTTGCTGTCTGGACAGTGTGTTTCTCCAATGAAACACACTGGCCAGAAATGAAAGGTGCGCAAATTAACCTCAAAAGAATCCCTTTTAAAAAACAAGCATGCTGAGCCAAGTTCGGCATCATTTCTCAAAAAGAATACATCAAAGACTGATCACTGGCACAGCCATTTTGAGAAATAATACTGAACAAATTGCTTCCTATCTCAATCTTTTTAGCAATTGTTGTGTTAAGTCTCATCACAACGGCCAAATCTCTCAAGTGTAAAGCATCAACACAATGGGATAAATAACCAGTTTCTCAATTTTTGAATATTTATTTAGAGGAGTGATGGCCAAAACTGAACTAACTAAAGCAACATTCAGGATACTAGGTTAAAGGATACATTTGATAAACATATTGATAGAGAAAGAAGATTGGAATTGAGTCCAAATAGACTCTTAGAATTCTTAAAAATTACATTATTCTTGTCTCATCCACATTTGTAAAACATGCCATAAGTTACTTTCGACAAATGATTTACAACCAACACATATATTGAAATGAATTTTGTTGTTGTAGGGAATGAAAAGGCGCTAGGCACAAGAGTTAAGAGAAAATCAACTTTACCGTCTTAATCATAAAGAACAGAAAAGATGCAATTACAGAAGAAAAATAACAAGTACAAATGCAAAAAGCTCTCGAGTCACAAAGAACAATGATACAACATTGGTAGCACGCATATCATTTGTAATGATAAAAAGTCTTCATGCATCAATGTTGCAGGATTCCACAACAGGATAGTCATCTTTACACTTAAGTGAGGAGGGGAAAAAGACCTCACTAACATAAGAAAACTATGCATATCAATGATATTTGATATGACAATAATTTCAACTGCAAAGTAGTACCAAAGTTTCAAATTCCAACTAGTCTAAATGCCTAAAATAGTGTGGCATTTAACCAAAGCTTGGTTATAGCTGCAGGTGATTATAACTTTAAAGATGGCCAAACCAAATTAAGATCACTAAATCAACATTCCTCAAACATACTCTGTACATTACCAATGGACTGTGTTGCATCTTTCCTCTGTTCCTCCACTGAGCACAGCTATAATAAATAAAATTTCAGGCAGTTTTTCTGGACCAGAAATTGAAATGAGAATGATCTTTCAAATCCCCACAAAAGCAGTGCAGACCCTTTCTTCTTACAAGCATAGATACATTTTCAGCCATTTTGTTGAACCAACTTAAAAACAACCAATATTGAATCATCACACCTTTAATTTACTAGATTGCCTACCATCATTCAAGTCCTGGAGCAGATTTTCTTGACAGGAGAAGTCTAATTTTACTTGGATATTCACTGTAAAAATAGCTGTCTTCCCAGATTGAAGTGGAAATTGTGTGAGCAATTCTTCTAAGTTCCAGCTCAGAAAGTCACCATACAGTTTTTCTGTGAATGATAATAGAACTTGATTGTGATATACTGTTATATTCTAGTAAGCTGTTGGATTGACTAAGACAAGCTGGTAACAAAATGAAGGTTGTACGCTGTTTTTAAGGTCAAATTAATCACCAGTCGTGCATGATCATAAGATGAATTCATTGAACAGATTTCAGTACAGAAATTGAGTTAACATTGTTTTTAAATGGGTAAACAACATATTGACTAATTTCCCAAAAAGCACATGACAATTCCATCTATGTATGATATATGTAGAGTTTGGAAACAATAGTTTTTCTTAAGTATGGCTCAGAGAGCAAATTTCCCAACACTAACAGTCAAAGCAAGACATGCTATGTCACTTTAACCGCAATATTTTAAGTTTAAAATGTGCCAAACCTGATGTTAATTGTGCTATTTACAACTGTTTCACAGTGAAAATGTTGCCAAATATAGTATCTCCAATTGATTTTTTGGCCTACATTTATTTGTTTAGTATAAAACATGTCCCTGTACTGATAATGAGGAGTGGGAATCTGAACACTAAGTGTACAGCCTTTCCTTCCTTGCCTTCACTCCCATAGATCCCAACAACATTCCCCACTCTTCCCTTCCTTTCCCACCCCCCCGCCCCCCAACACACACACACACACACACACACACAAAAGTCTCCCTTACAACCCTGCACAGATCCTGACAGCTTTTCCTTTGGCCCTACAGACCCCAATAGCATTCTCTCTGCTCCTCCAGATACAGACAGTATTCCCCCTTCACCCCCACAGACGCAGACAGTGTTCTCCCTTCTGCCTCACAGACCCCAACACAATTCTACTACCTCCTCCAACATGCCCCAACAAAATTCTTCAACCTCCATCAGGAATGCTGGTGGTATACTAGTAAATGTTATTGGGCTAGCAATATGAAACCCCAGATTAACTGCTTGGGGACATGGGTTTGTATCCCATGATGGTAGATGTAAAATTTAAACTCTTTTGTAAAAACTGGAATTCAACAGAAACTCAACAGAAACTAAAATGCTGACCACTGTCAACAGTGAGCCAGATTTTTATGATTAATGCTATGTTAACTCCACTTTCTCTCCACAGATGCTGCCAGACTTGCTGAGCTTTTCCAGCAATTGCTGTTTTTGTTTCTCATTTCCAGCATTTGCAGTTCTTTCATTTTTTCTTTCCCAGTTCTGCCAAGAAATCTTTGTACACCAATTCAGCATTAAACCTATTTGTTGTTTTGAAATAGTGATTGAAGAAATATTGCAAGATTGCACTTCCTGACCAAGCTGTGTCTTCTGCATAATTTTGTTTAAAAACTTAAATTGATACAGGTTTAGATATATGGTATCATTATTTCTGATTAATTTATAGGATCTTCACTGTAACCAGAAAATATGCTCATTTTTATGTTATGATCACATATTGGAGAAACTAGTGACAGCGCGTTCTTCTGCCCTTGGTTATAACAGTGTCACAGAATCATTACTGTGCAGAAGAGGCCATTTAGCTCGTGTCTACACTAGCTCAGAGCATTTTGAGGTAATGCCAATTGTCTGCTTTGTCCCCTTAACTATGCTTATCATTCCTACTTAAATAATTATCCAATATTTTCTCAAATGAACCAGTTTCTACCATGCTATGCATTCCATCCCCTGACAACCTTTGCCTTGTGAAAAGGCTTTCTCTTGCCTCACATGTGCTTCTTTTGAAAAGCGCTTTAAACCATATCCTGAAATAAACAAAGAACTGCGAAAGCTGGAGATCTAAAACAAATAAAACAAAAATCGCTTTTGAAACTCAGGATTTCAGGCAGCATCTGTGGAGAGAAAATAGAGGTAATGCTTCAAGTCCAGTGACCCTTCATCCAAATCCAATTTGAAAAATAGTTCAACGAATGAACAATTCATTAGGTGCCACCTGCACGCCTTGCCCATGAGGGCCTATGAATTCTTCCTCTTCCATTCAGTTCATCCAGAACAGAAAAAACCCTGAATGTACTAACTCCTTCCTCAATACTATACAAAATTGAAACCTACAGATGGTGTGAAGTACAGGTATGCATTTAACACGTACAAATTAACAGCACTTAATTACACACAAAACTCTAAAGTCATTTTCTATGATGGGGCAAAAAGGGGACAAACTCGAAGAACAACAGTCAACAAATAAATTGCTGACTAAGTTATTGTTTTAAGATTAAAGAAACTCCTACCATAAAGAGACATACATTCCCATTCTCAACATAGAATACTAACCTTTATTATTTATGGTTTTAGCAGAGATCTCTAATGTTTCTAGAAGCTCTGAACCAATATTCTCCAGTTTGATGGTCAGCTGTTGCAATTCCCCATTAAAAAGGTGAATAGATACACTATTGGATACCTCATCACCTGACGACGGCAACAGAATGTGCGCGGACCTAGAGTAAAAATATTTTACCAGTTAATTTACATACAATTTTACACAATGACGTTATGTTTTCATTGTTACTGCTTAGCATTTGAGGTTTATGCTACCTACAAATACATCAGCCCACTAAAAATTAAAATCAAAACCACATAACATCTGCACATATATCTATGACAGTAAAATCTGAATGAGCAACATTACAACATTAGAGACTACAGTTACTCCTCCTTGAACAAAGAATCCCATATGTCACCTGATGCACCATATTCTTCAGGTGTTACCTTTTAACCATAACAAAATAGATAATTACAGGTTAAAAAAGGTAAATGGTAATATCTTGAGAATTATGTGACCATAATCAATTAATTTTGGTTAACAAATATTACAAATCCTAAACATAAGTGACATATCACAGTTAAGTTTGTTGCACTCAGCCAGTAGGTAGAATTTAATAATTTAATTTGTAAAGTCATGCTCCCTAACAAAACTTAGCATAATCTCTTAACCAATTAACAGTCAATTTGTTGAGCACCATATCTTATTGTATAAACCCTGTCAAATTATACCAAGCTTTGGAGATGCCGGTTGTTGGACTGGGGTGTACAAAGTTAAAAATCACACAACACCAGGTTATAATCCAACAGGTTTAATTGGAAGCACTAGCTTTCGGAGCACCGCTGAACTACCTGATGAAGGAGCGGCGCTCCAAAAGCTAGTGCTTCCAATTAAACCTGTTGGACTATAACCTGTTGTTGTGTGATTTTTAACTTTGTACCAAAGCTTTACTGCTAATAAAATATATTGCCCCAAAATATTATCTTTTTCAGTTAGATCAGAAAAAAAATCAAATCATTCTAGTTCACATTACAATTGCCCTTGCCACTCCATCTGATCCATTTAACCATTAACAACAACTAACAGCCCCAATCAATTTACTGATTGCATTTTAGATAAAAGCTTTTATTTTAGATAACAGCTCCATCTGCAGGCATAACAGCTCATTAAACTGCCAGTTTTGGGTTGGCGTGTCCGGTTTGTATTAGAATGATAACAGAGCATATAAATCGGAAAATATTGCATTTTCAGTTTTAAGCTCTTTGATTACAACACGTAAGTAGTACTACTTGAGGGAAAGAGGGGCATATTTCTGCATGGAATTTGTCCTTTGCTAGAAGTAGAATATATGAGGGGTTTGAATAATGTCATCTTTGAAAAAAATCTTAATGTACAGAAATTGTTCAAATTATAGGAAATGCTTTACAATCGGGAATAGGATTGGTGCAGTGGTTTTCAGCAGAATGCATGCTGACAGAGCAAAAATACTTTTTCAATGTTAATTCACAATCAATTTTGTACAATGAGTTATTTTTTTAAATTGTTGTTGCTTTGTGCATTTATTTGAGGTTTATGCTACCTAAAAACAAATCAGTACACTAAAAATTAAAATCAAAATCGCATAACATCTGCTCATCTACATCTAATCCAGTAAAATCTGAATGAGTAAAGTGCAACCTTTACAGACTATAATTACTCCTTCTTTAGCATCGAAGAATCCCACAATGCCACCTGATATAACAGGCACAAGTAACTGATGTACCATATTCTTCAGGCATTTTTTAAACCATAACAAAACAGGTAATTACAGGTTCAAGGCAAATGATACAATTCTGAAAATTATAAGTGACTGCAATCTAATAATTTTGGTTTTAAACATATTACAAACCCTGAAAGTATAAGTTTTATGTACTTAGCCAGCAGTTATAGTTTAATAACTCAGTTTGTGAAGTCATGAGAATGGAAAAGGAGTGTATATGGGAACCAAGCAAGAATCATAGAGAAGACCGGGGTTCAAAAAATACTTAGAAATGCAACAGGTACTAGTGAGCTAGTCAGTGAAGTCAGCATAAGAAAGAAAAAAGTCTAAATCAGGGTTAGTGCATGTTTAACATTCAGGGTTAAACATAGAACATAGAAGAATACAGCGCAGTACAGGCCCTTCGGCCCTCGATGTTGCGCCGATCCAAGCCCACCTAACCTACACTAGCCCACTATCCTCCATATGCCTATCCAATGCCCGCTTAAATGCCCATAATCAACCGCAAGTGCCTCAGCCTTTCCTCATATGATCTTCCTACCATACCAGGCAACATCCTGGTAAACCTCCTCTGCACCCGTTCCAGTGCCTCCACATCCTTCCTATAATATGGCGACCAAAACTGCACACAATACTCCAGATGCGGCTGCACCAGAGTCTTATACAACTGCAACATGACCTCAGTACTCCGGAACTCAATTCCTCTACCAATAAAAGCCAGTACGCCATATGCCTTCTTCACCGCACTATTTACCTGGGTGGCAACTTTCAAAGATCTGTGTACATTCCACTGCCAAAGGACTTACCGCAGTATCAACTGAAAGCCTGTACTCTTACAATACAGACAGAATATCTCAGTAGGGAGGAGACTGACTGTATCTCAGAAATAGACCCTCATGGAGCCACACATGTGGATTCCCCCTGTAGCCCCAGAGAGAGGTATTTGCCCTTTCCAGACAAATCTTATAGCCTTGGCCACAACCCTGTTAAACTGCTCCCGCTCCCATGGTTTTGCTTCCCCTCCATATTAGCATAGGTATGTGAATCCCCCATTTACAGCTGGCAAAACCCTTCTGCCTTAATCTCTTCCCATCAACACAATCATGAAGAATACAATAATCAGTCTCTATAATCCAATCACTCATTATGACAAGACAGCCACATTCACTGGGTTTTGTAAATTCATAATTACCTACTTTAAAATCATGCATGTGACTGATAAACCTATCGTTTAATTCCTATAAAATATACTGTTTGTGTGTAGAGCAGAGATTCGTGAAGAAGTGTCACTACAAGAAAACACATGGCTACTTTGGAGATGCTTTGAATCTCTCACCGACTGTCCAATAATAAAGCTACTGCTGTTGTACAGAAAACTTGTGTCATCCGGATTTGTGGAACAAAGCAGGTATCAACACAGGAAAAAAGATTAGGGAGTCACAGTGCAGATTGCCTTATGGAGTTCGGATGTTGTGACAACACAGAGACTTAACTCAAGGAAGGACAAGACTGGGTGTTAAATACTCATGCGTACAAGGTATTCAGAAAAGGCAGAAAATGAACCAAGCAGAAGGGATAGCAGTTTTAAAAGAATGTCTCAGATTGTCCAAGCACAGCGTCAATTTTGTTGAGTTCAAGAACAAAAAGGACACAATTACATTGCCAAGTGTAATTTATAGACTGACGAGTAGAAAGGATGTCGAACAAATCTGAGGGAAATTATTGAGAGATACCAACATCATAGTGTAGTTATAATGGAAGACACCAATTACTCAAACCTCAATGCACAGGGAAGGGGAGGCAATTGTTTCTGGATTGCTTGCATCAGAGCTTCCTGCAGTAGTATGTTCCCAGTCTAACAACAAAGGATAGAGTTTTAGGCCTGGTTCTTGAAAGAGAGTAGGGCCACTGGATCAAGCATCAGTTGGGGAATATTTAGGAGACAACGATTACCATATCTCAAGGTTCAGGATGATGGTGGAGAATCACTTGCAACAATTCAGAGTAGAAAAATCAATTGGTGGAGAGCAAACTTGAATGAGGCAAGAACAGCTGGGCAGGATTAACTGGAATGAACGGTTAGCATAAACAACTGTAACTGAATAACGGCTACTTTCAAACAGGAGAGGGTTTGGTTCCAATCAAGTCATATTTCCTAAACTAGGAAAAGGGAGAAAGAAATAAATACAAAGCTCCCTGAATGACAAAGGAAGTAGAAATTAATAATAAGAAAAAAATGTGCTAAAATTGATGACCAAGAGGAATATTGAAGATTCAGAGGGGGGGAATGACAAACCAAATTAGAGAAGGAAAGGGGATTAGGAGAAAAGACGAATGCCAACATAAAGGTATCCCAGAGTCTTCTATGGCAATATAAATAGTAAAAGAGTACAGCTGACTCAGGAATAAAAGGGAGATTTACACACCTCAATGCAGGGGTTTGGCTGAGGTGTTAAATGAGTACTTTGCATCTGTCCTTATCAAAGAGAGATGCTATCCAGACTATGATGGTAGAAGATGGAAAATGATCACTAGAAGGTTTCAAATTTGAGAGAGAAGTAGTGTTGGGTACACTGTTGGCACTTGAGTTGAAAATGAACCAGGACCAGATGAGGTACATTCAGGGATTTTGAAGGAAGAGAACATGGAAATTACAAGGACTGGACACAATCTCTCAAATTACCGTGGTGTTGAGGGAGGTACTGGAGGATTGGAAAGTTGAAAATTTTATAGCCTTATTCAAAAAAGGCTGTAAATATAAGCCCACCTATTATAGACTTCATTAGCAGTGAGTTTGACTTCAGTGGTGAGGAACTATGACCTGAAACTGAACTGAACCAGCCACAAATACTGTGGTTGCAAGAACAGGTTAGGGGCTTGGAAAGTAATTCACCTCTTTCTCGAGGTCTGTTCACAAGGCACAAGTCATGAATATGATGGGGAACTCTCCACTTGACAGAATGGGTGAAGCCGCAAAACTCAAAGCTTGGACACCATCCAGAACAACATAGCTCAGTTGTTAAGCATCCTAACTGCACCCTTCAACATTTACTCTCTTCCACACTGTATCTTCCAAATACTTGTCATTTGTCAAATCTGACCTACAATGAAAGGAAGGGAATTACTTAAGACAGTTTGACTTAAGACAATGCTCTGATAAACTCTTGCAGTGATGCCTGGATGAGGCGGTGATTAACCACCAACAATCACACCCACCTTCCTTTGTTCTAGGTATGACTTCAACTTGCAGAGAGTTTTCCCCCATTTGCCACTTATTTCAGTCTGGCGATGGTTCTCTGATGCCACACAGTCCAAAGGACCCTTGATGTCACACTCTTTCATCTCTAGAATTCAGCTCTTTAGTCCATGTTCCAAGCAAGGCTGTAATGAGGATACCAGCTGAGTGGCCCGAGTAGAATCCAACTGAGTACAAGTGAGCATGTTATTGCTCAGCAAGAGCTGTTTGACAGCACTTTTGATATAACCTTCTTCATTTTACTCAGGATCAAGGGTAAACTGATGGGGCACTAACTATCTGGTTGGATTTGACCTACATTTTGTGCATAGGACATAGCTGGGCAATGTTCTACAGTTATCAGATGGATAACAGCATTATAGCTGTACTAAAACAGCATTATTAGGGATATGGCTAGTTCTAGAACATATCTTCAGTGCTATTACTGGAATTATATCAAGGCCCATGACCTTCACAGTACCCAGTATCTTCAGGCATTTCTTGATATCCCGTGGAATGATACTTGCTGAAAACGGTCATCTGAGATGGCAATCTCAGTACAAGACCAAAATGACTTCTGGAGGTGGATGCAAATGATTCAACCTCACCTTTTGCACTGACATGCTGCACTCTCCCATCATTGAGAATGAAAATATTTAGAAACCCTCAACCAGTTGTTTCTTGTTTAATTGGCTATCAACATCCATGGCTAGATGCAACAGGACCACACAGGATAGATGTCAACTGTTGTTTGTGGAATCACTTAACTCTGTTTATTTCACATGCTTTTTGGCATGTGAGTATATACAAACAGAGACAAGGAACAAGTGTAGGGCACTTGGCCTTTCAATTCTGTTCTGCCATTCAATTAGATCAAACCTAACCTGATTTTAACCTCAATTCTAGATTCCTGCATGTCCCCAATAATCTTCCATCCTCTTGCTAATCAAGAATCGAATTGGGCCTTAATAATCTTTAATCAGTCTGCATCCACTGCCTTTTGATTAAGGGAATTACAAAGACACTCAACCTTTAGGAAAAATGTTTTTTCATCCATTTTTAATGGTGACCCCTCCTCCCTTTAAACTATGACCCCTAGTTCTGGATTTTCCCCACAACAGGAAATATCCTTTCCACATCCACCAGTTAACTCCCCTCAGGATCTTCCATGTTTCAATTAAGTCACCTCTCACTCTTCAGCTGCAGAGTATGGAGGCCTAGTCTGTCGAGCCTTTCCTCATAAAGCAGCCTGTCCATTCCAGTTACTGGTGTGGTAAATCTTTGCTGAACTTTTCCAAAGCATTAACATCTTTCTGTTTGCATGGTGACCAGTACTGTATAGAGCACTACAGTTGCAGTCTCACTAATGTTTGGTGTCGTCCTGTGAGATAGCTTCACCAGATTGATATCTCACTTTTAGATATGCCTAGCACTTTTCCCAGCATTGCCTCCTGCACAAATTATGGAAGCATGGTTGAAGCTCTGACTTGACACAATCTTAGGGTGCAGCATATGCCAGGAGAAGAGGTTACAGATTGTGGTTGAGTACAATTCTGCTGGTGTTGATAGCCCACAGTAACCCATGACTGTAGTTTCAGTTGCTCGATCCATTTGAGATCTGTCTTATTTAAGGTGGCAGTATTACCACACAACATGAAGGTTAGCGTCTCAATGTGAAGACTGAATGCCATTTTCAAAAAGACATTCAGTGATCACTCCCACTGTCATGAATGGATGCATCTGTAACAAGTAGACTGGTGAAGACAGAGGTAAAAACAATGACTGCAGATGCTGGAAACCAGATTCTGGATCAGTGGTGCTGGAAGAGCACAGCAATTCAGGCAGCATCCGACGAGCAGGAAAAAAATCGATGTTTCGGGCAAAAGCTCCTCATCAGGAATGGGAATTTCCCTGATGAGGGGCTTTTGCCCGAAACGTCGATTTTGCTGCTCGTTGGATGCTGCCTGAATTGCTGTGCTCTTCCAGCACCACTGGTGAAGACAGAGTCAAGTAGGTCGTCTTCTCTCTCATTAGTTCCCTTATCACAAACCCTTGTAACACAACATCTGCGTCCATTGAGGACTCAGCCAAGTCAATGACATGGAACTCCGACATTCAGTACATCATGCTCTCTGTGCATTCTCCATCTTCTGTTCAAATGGAGTACCAATTTAACAGCAGGAGTTTGTCTTGTCTAATTTTGAGCTGGAGCCAGGAGATTACACAGGGTCTAAAGTGAATGTTAAGAACCCCCAAAGCAATTCCCTCCTAAATATATACCAGGTGCCACCACCTCTAGTGGATCTAACCTGCTGATTGCCTTAAAGTATGATTCTAAGTCCAACGAATATGGCTAGGTCAGGATGTTTCTTGCATTTCTGAGAGACAGCTCTCCTCGCTTTGGCACAAGCTCCCAGAAGTTGCTTAGGAATGTTTCCACACTGTTAACATGATTGTGCTAGTCATCGTCATTCATGATACCCAGATCGATGCCAGGTGTTCCCTTCCTTTTTTTTCCCCGACTTTGTCATGTTGGGTTCAATAACGTGGATACTTAATTATGAAATGAAAGCCAGGAGGTTTAAAGTGGATTTGAGGAAATGCTTTGAACCCAAAAGCAGTGGGAATCAGAAATGCACTCTGTAGGAGGGAATTATAGACAGAAAAAAAGCTTAACCTTTACAGTTTTGTGGACGAGCACTTGAAATGTCATAACATTCAAAGCTAGGGCCTAAGTGCTGGAAAGTAAGATTAACTTCAATAAGTTGGCACAGACTCAATGAGCCAAATGGTCTCGTCTGTACTATATGACTATAACTGGGCCACCTTAAAGGGCAATTAGAGTCAACTACATTGCTGTGGCTCTGGAATTGAATGTAGGCCAGGTGAAGTGAGGATGACAGATGATCTTCCCTTTTAAAAAAAGGTGGGGGGGATCCAAGATGGCGGCGACCCAGCAAGTTTGAGTCTACAGTGCTCCTCCCAAGACTTGGGCAAAGTGGGTCACCCACCCCCACCATCTCACCAAATCATTTAAAATAGCTGTTTAATTTAATTAGTTGTTTAAATTTAATACGAAGCAATCTAATCTTCAGTAAAAATGACTAAAGGGAAGGGAGCCCGCGGTTCTCAGCAAGCAAGAACCCCTCCCCCACCCTCTCCAGCTGCAGCTGAGGCATCCGCAGCCACCCCGGGGGACTTACCTATGGTGGCAAGCCTCATGGAAATCATCTCCAAATTGGATGCGAAGATCGACGCTTTTATTGAAGAATCCCGAAGTCGATGGAAATCGAGCGCCGAGTTGGAGGGGCGGAGCTAAAGGCCGCGACCTCCGAAACTACAGCGCAACCGGCCATGGATCGGGTCTGGACTCTCGAACAGCGAGTCCAGACCTTATAAAATTATACTGATGACCTCGACAATCGAGGTCGTTGAAAAAATATTCGTTTGTTGGGCCTTCCCGAATGGGAAGAGGAAGGCCAGCTTACTGCGTTTCTCGAGCAGTGGCTGCCACAGCTTTTAAATCTGGAGGCTGGATCAGGCCAGGTAAGGGTAGAATGTGCCTACCGGGTTGCAATACACGGGCCCGGCTCAAACCAGCGTCCCCGGCCGGTCCTGTTCCTGCTGCAGAGCTATAAGGAGAGGCAGATACTCCTAGAAGCCTCTAGAAATCTTGGAAAAGATTCCCAAGCCATGATCTATAAAGGATCCAAGATCATGTTATTCCAGGACTTTTCCCCAGCTCTGGTCCGAAAGAGGAAGGCATTCAATGAGGCGAAGAAGCGTTTATTAAGGGACTTAAATATTCAGTACTCCTTACGCTACCCAGCGATGCTATGCTTTAACCATGAAGGATCTGTGTATAACTTCGGATCGCCAGAAAAGGCTAAGGAATTTTTGGACTCTCAGATAAATTCTAAGAGATGTTGGATGTTGGTTGCCCTCCCCCCACTCTGGTTTATGGCCCCTGTTTTTTTTACCTTACTGTTTATTATCATCTTGGGGGGTGGAGAGAGGGATTTATTTATTTGTTCTCTATTTAACGATTTTCTCCCCCACCCCTAATTATTACTTGTGGAGGTTGTAATTTTATAGTTATATATGTTTATACATGGTATTAATATTACCAAATATATCCAGGTATTGGTGTGGGGGGGGGGCGTAGGGTGCTAGCTCTAGCTTTGTAGTATATCTGAATTCTCCTCATCCTATTGAGGATTGCCTGGGTCAAGGGTGGGGCACTGGTTGGGAGAGGATACGATGGACCTTTGGAAAGGAAGTGACACCCCCTGGGAACAAGGGGGAAAATCTCCATTTAAATACCTTTTATATTTTTTTTTATTTAGAAATTGTTTTTTATTATACTGTTGAGAGTGTATGAGAGAGCCTTTATTTTTGTGAATTTTATATGCTCTATGTTCGGGATGTTCTGGATAGGGTTTCCCCCTCCAGAGGGGTCTCGGATTGGCCCAGACGATTATGGTTGATCAGTCGGTTAAGTGGTGCACCTGGAATGTCAACGGGAGTAATTTGCCAGTCAAAAGGAAGAAAATATTATCAAATCTCAAGAAAGAAAGAGTTGATATAGCTCTCCTACAGGAGACACACCTGTCAGATAAAGAACACTTGAAATTACGACAGGTGGATTTGATCAGGCATTTTTTACTTCTTTTAGCTCAAAACGTAGGGGACTTGTTATTCTTATTCGAAAGAATTTCCCTTTCAAAATCCTAAATCAGATAAAAGACGAATCTGGATGATATATTCTTAATAAAGCTCTTATAAATGGAGAGAAATATGGGATTTTAAATTTGTACTGCCCCCCGGCACACCCCTTTAAATTTATAACGGAAGCCTTCTCAAAATTGATGGCTCTTGGTGCCCGTCATACAATTATAGGGGGAGACTTTAATTGTATTATGGATCCAGAAATAGATAGGATTCCCAAGAGTACTGCAAGAGTATCTCCCAGATCTAGACAATTGGTGGATCTGAACAAAGAATTAGGATTAGTAGATATATGAAGATGTCTTCATCCACAGGGCAGAGATTTTTCTTTTTACTCCAATCCACATAAATGTCATACCAGAATGATATGTTTTTTGCTCCCTCGATTTTTTTAAATTCCATATCATCCTGTAAAATAGATAGTATAGCAATTTCCGACCACGCTGCTGTATGTATGGAAATCAAGGCAAGGAACAACGGGACATCCCCTCGGCACTGACGTATGGACCCCTTCCTGATGAAAGATAGTAAATTTGTAAAGTACTTCTCTCAAGAATTTAAAACTTTTTTAAAAATTAATTTAGGTACGGCTAGCAACCCAATGATGTGGGAAACCATCAAAGCTTACACGCGAGGTTTGATCATCTCCTACTCAGCGACCCAGAAAAAATTAAAGGGAGAACAACAGCGTCTGCTCGAAGCTCGCTTAAAAGCAGCTGAAACAGCATACGCTGAGAGACTTTCTATTATCAAATTGCAAAGGATTACGGCCCTTAGGGCAGCTCTAAACACCACGCTTACCCAAACGGCTAAGATGGAAATATTATTTGCAAAACAAATACTTAGCATTTCTTGCAAAGGAAAAAAAGGCCCCTCAAACTATCAGGTCTATCAAGAAAGTACAGGTATTTTGACTCATGATCATAAAAGGATTAATGCAATCTTTAGAAAAATTTATTCTGATTTATATAAATTGCAGGATTGTGAAGACAGGACGAAGAGGATGCAATCATTTTTTAAAAATTTGACCTTGCCGGACCTAACTCCGGAACAGGTATCGGTCTTAAATGCTCCCCTAACAGTCCAAGAAATACTTGACGCAATCAGGCAACTTCAGAGCGGTAAGGCACCTGGCCTAGATGGTTTTCAAGCTGAGTTCTATAAAGAATTTACAGGAATATTGGCTGGTCCACTTATGGACACGTATAACTACGCACATAGTCAGGGCTGTCTCCCACCTCCGCTGAAAGAGGCAAATATCTCGCTTATCCTTAAAAAAGGAAAGGATCCAGAAGATTGTGTGTCATACAGACCAATATCCTTGCTAAGTGTAGATTTTAAAATCCTTTCTAAAACGTTAGCACTGAGACTAGAAAGGGTACTGCCACATATTATAAAGGAGGATCAGACGGGGTTTATTAAGGGTCGTAGATCATCCAATAATATTAGAAGGGTTTTGAATATGATTCAAGCCTGCCATCAGGGAAAGATACCAGGAGTAGTAGTCTCATTAGACGCAGAAAAGGCATTCGATAAGGTGGAATGGTCATATTTGTTTTACACATTGGAAAGGTTTGGCGTTGGAAAGGTGTTTACCAAATGGGTCTCAACATTGTATAGTGATCCCAAAGCAGTTGTGGTTACCAATGGATTAGGTTCGGATAGCTTCAGTGTGGGTAGGGGCTGCCGTCAGGGATGTCCTCTCTCACCATTGTTATTTACGCTAGTAATTGAACCACGAGCAGAAGCCATACGGGCTGATCCTAATATAACAGCCCCGAGGATTGGTACAGGTAAACATAACATTACCCTTTATGCAGAGGATGTTCTTCTATTCCTCAGTAATCCTCTGATGTCCATTCCTCGCTTAATCCAAGTTATTAATACATTTAGCACATTCTCAGGCTAAAAAATTAATTTCTCAAAATCGGAGGCTATGCCAATAGGTGGCCTTGCTATGATACCCCACTTAGTGGATGGATCCCACTTTCCCTTTCGGTGGTCCCTGGAGGGTTTCTTATATTTAGGCATTTTTATTACCCCAGTATTTGGTCAGTTATACAAGGCTAACTTTGTGCATTTAGTGGAAAGGATAAGGCAGGACCTCCAGCGATGGGGAGACCTTCCAATTTCTTGGCTGGGTAGAATAGCACTAATTAAAATGAATGTCCTGCCCCATCTACCAGACCCCATGAGAATGCTTCCGGTGATGCTGCCGAGGCTGGCACGACGTAAATTATATGTCTGGTTGGGTTCCTTTATCTGGAATCATAGACGGCCCCTCATTAAGCTGAAGAAGCAACAGTTTCCACAGGCAAGGGGAGGATTGGACTTCCCAGATTTTAGGAAATATCAGTTGAGTTCCCTATTAAGTTACATAGCTGATTGAGTCTTGTCTGATCCACAATCAATCTGGTTGGACATCGAGGCTTCTCAAGTAAAATGCCCACTTATTAACCTTTTATTTTCAGACAAGAGGAAAATCATTACGGATCACTTTAAAACCCCTATAATACTAAACACAATTAAAGCTTGGAATAGAATGCGGCAAAATGAGGGCAACTCACATAAAACATCCCCCTATGCGCCAATAGTGGGAGCATGGGGATTCCAACCGGGGTTTACAGATGCCAATTTTAAGCTCTGGAAATCCAGGGGTACCTCACGTATAGGGGACCTATTTAAAGATGGGGTCCTAATGTCTTTTGAACAGCTGCGTCAGAAATTCAGATTACGTAATGGAGACCTCTTTCGATACTTCCAAATTCGAGATTATATACAGAAACGACTACGTTATTAGATAGTCTTTATAAATCAGATAGAGAATGTAGAGTACTACAACCAATGAGGGTATCTTCCGTCAGTACTATTTATCATTTACTACATGATGAAGTATCGGGAGATATGGACAATCTGCTTAAAACATGGGATCAGGATTTGTGACTAGAAATCTCGATAGAAACGTGGAATAAATTTGGGAAAATGCCAGAAGAATCACCATCTGTAACAGAACTCAGGCTATCCAGCTGAAGATACTCCCTGGATATGCACGGGAAGAGACTATTTTCTATTCTCTCTTTCTGTGCAAGGAAAAATATTTTGGTAAACTGGATGGCTGAGGGCCCCCCTGGACTTTCAAATTGGCACAGATTAATTATGGAATGTATTCCCCCTGACTTCCTTACAAATATGGTGTACCGAAAGACCAAATTATTTCATAAAAATATGGTAGCCCTTCTTGAATTACATGAATACAGATATTTCGGCTATCCTAACAAGGGCTTTTATTTAATTGAGATTACGAACGTGGCTGGTCTGGGGCCCCTTGGGAGAGGAGTCCCGCACGAATACAGGTTTTGTTACATTTGATGTTAACACATTCCGAGCATGTATCTCACTACCCAATTTCTGTGTTATCCGTTGTTTTTTTTTCTTATTTGAATAATGTAAGAGACTTAAATATACACTCTGGTTAGTTGTAGGTTAGATTAGTAGTTAGTTGAGTTTTGGTTTTTTTTCCCCTCGGTATTTTTCTTTTGTTAAATTTTGGTTATTATTTATTTAAGATTTAAGTACGAGAGTTTTGTTTATTTTTGTAAACTTGTTAAAATGTTAAATTTCTAATAAAAATATCTATTAAAAAAATGAACCAGATGGGTTTTTATGACAAAAGTTACTTGCCATTTGACAAGCTTTTAAATTACAGATTTTTATTTAAGTCAGATGACACCACCTGTCAGGACATGATTTGAACACAAATTCAGAATGTCAGCCTGAGGATTTGGATCACTTGACCAGTGTTAAGATCACTATGCCAATTCTTCCTCATCTGCCATCATTTTCACAAAACATTTTGCAAATATAACAAGAGATTCAAATGTAGTTTCCCTGAACAAATATACCTTCGAAAAGCTCATTTTCGTCGAGTCCTTTGCTCTCACAATTAATCATTCACTTTAAATATGTTTAAGATTCACCATCTCCTCTTCCTTCTAGCCATTTACACCATTATTTCTGCATTTTAATTGCAATCTCAACCCCTCTATCTTAAGTCATATCTCAATTTAAATGTTAATCTCTCTCCCACCAAGTTGTTCTCTGACACATGCGTAGCAAGAGAACCTCAACTTAAAAAGTATTTTTCTTATTTTCAACTTAATATTCAAAAAGGTCCGAGTGAATTTTTTCATACATTTTTGTGCATTCGTCCTCTGTAATTTGTTCCACAATGTCACAATTGTCTCAGATTTTGAGTAATTAGCATTCACCTTTTCAAATCTGAAACTAGCTGGCTATCTAAACTACAGAATTTTTTTCAAAAAAAAGAGCAAGCATTGATATTAGTCTGCCATTTTATTCACTTTGGCATGCTTCCGCTGTCTTCAAATTTTTTAAACAAGTTCACAGGTAACGAAAACTAAGGCACCATCAATGCACTCAGTTTCTCTGTTACAAATTCACATTGGGCTGGATTTTACAGGGCACTGCTGTCCCTGATTTGGGGTGGGAAGAGGAGGGGGGAGCTGGTGGAGGGAGTGGAAGTGTGATGGAAGAGAGGTGCAATCTCCCACACATCTGATGATTGCCCTCTAAACAGTTTGAACAATTTAATGCAGGGATTTGCTTCGTGGCAAAACTTTGCAAGTCCACCTTCAGAAGGTTGACAGTTAATTCAATAGGCTGGGAGCTCTGCAGTTCCAGTTGTGACACCTGGTGCAGCAGTGCAACCATGTCCATAAGCTTAAGTAATTGGTACTGAGAAGTTATGCATAAATTTAGTGTTCCCACAAGATGTAACATTTTCGAATTCACTTACAATTCAAGAAAGCATTGTGTCTTGAAATTTGTAAATGAAAACATTTTTAACTATTTTCAGTAACACACTGGAATATTTATCTAATTATAATGGTTTTGATGTTACATAGATGCCCTTTTGAAATGTGGGCAAAATAACTTGAAGAGACAAACAATGATTCAAAATAGTGACAACAGGAAGATTTGCTTTTACAACAGATACAACAGAAAGTTGATATGTAAATGATATTTCATGCAATTAAATAGCAAAATTTGAACAGAATGTCAGGAGCCAAAATGTGTGCTTAGTGTGTGGGAGTTACTGTGCTTTTCAAACTGAGAACCTGGCAAATTCAAAGTTAAGCAGCAACAGTGTCAGCATTTGTGACAAGGCACAATTACAAAGGCATTTTTTCACAGGTTAGTTTCCATTATTCATATGGGCTCTGGATATTATAAATCGACAAGTTGACCAAAAATGTGACAAGACCTTTTTTGTAAGGATAGAATGTCTATGATGTTACATTTTCAATAAATTTTAACAGGATTTCGAACTTCAGTCTTGCGTTTTGCACAGTTTATAAAAATCCTGTATTTTTAATACAATGTTGCCAAAGATTTTATTCACACAGACAATAAATTTTTTCAATGAACTAAGTCCCAAATAACCTCCAAATAAAATTAAAACAAAAGGACTGAAGATGCTCAATATTTGACTCCTCAAAGTTTGGGAGAAGATTTGTAGCTCGGGTGCTCGTTGTTGTGGTTCTGTTCGCCGAGCTGGAAATTCTTGTTGCAAACGTTTCGTCCCCTGTCTAGGTGACATCCTCAGTGCTTGGGAGCCTCCTGTGAAGCGCTTCTGTGGTGTTTCCTCCGGCATTTATAGTGGCCTGTCCCTGCCGCTTCCGGTTGTCAGTTTCAGCTGTCCGCTGTAGTGGCCGGTATATTGGGTCCAGGTCAATGTGTTTATTGATGGAGTTTGTGGATGAGTGCCATGCTTCTAGGAATTCCCTGGCTGTTCTTTGTTTGGCTTGCCCTTTCTAATGGTAGTGTTGTCCCAGTCGAATTCATGTTGCTTGTCGTCTGAGTGTGTGTCGTTTCGTTTCGTGGCTAGTTGATGTTCATGGATGCGGATCGTTAGCTGTCTTCCTGTTTGTCCTATATAGTGTTAGTCCACTATAAATGCCAGAGGAAACACCACAGAAGCGCTTCACAGGAGGCTCCCAAGCAGTGAGGATGTCACCTAGACAGGGGACGAAACGTTTGCAACAAAAATTTCCAGCTTGGCGAACAGAACCACAACATTTGACTCCTCACTTCCCCAACACGTGTTTCCATATCTGTGGAAAGGCTGGCCACAGTTTACACTACAAAGCCACTGACTCCCACAGCTACCTCGACTTTAAGCCCTCATACCCAGTTTCCTGTAAAGATTCCATCCCATTTTCAGTTTTGCCATCTCTATTGCATCCATTCTGACAATGCCACCTTTCACAGGGGAGGGCCTCAGATACTTCCACCATTTTTCTCTGCTCATGACAGTGATTGACAGGGCCCTTATTAGTGTTTGACACATCTTCCACACTTCTACCCCTTCCCTTCCACAACAAGGTTAGAATGTTTCCACTTCCAAAGGACTGAAAGCCACTACCTCGATCACCTCCAATGGGATGCCACAACCAGACACTTATTCTCCTCCTCTCCCTTGTCAGTAGTATTCTGCAGGGACCATTCTCTCCGGGACACTTCGGTTCACTCCTTTTTCATTCCCTTACACACCCACAGCATCTTCCCCTGCAATTACAGAAGATGCAACACTTGACCATTTACCTCCCTCCTCACCATCCCACATCCCAGATGTACTTTCCAGGTGAGGCAGCAATTCACCTGTACTTCGCTCAATCTCATCTACCGTATTCACTATTCACAATGTGGTCTCTTCTACCTTGGGAAGATTAAATGCAGGCTGAATAACCATATTAGAAAACACCTAAACCCAAGAAACACGTGCTAGTTTCTCAAATATTCTCAATTAAATTTTCAAGTTATTTTCAAAAAAGGAATAGAGTACACAGTTCTGTCGTTCTAATGCTAATTGACTAGTCATCTAGAGACAGATTATAATTATTCAGTAAACAAATTCCTCAAAGCAGTTCAGAATCAGAAAAAGTGGTCCAGAAAGTTATTCAGCCTCTCTGCATTGGGAAGCTCTCCAAATGACTCTCTTTTCTGGTAACACTTTTTTGTCTTCTGCTTATAGCCCTGCACGCTCCCTTTTGAAATAATCAAAATTGCCTTTCAAATGCCTCAGTTGAATCTGCCTCCAACACACACACAGGCAGTGAACTCCAGACCCTTACCACTCACTGCATGAAACATTTTCCCTACAAACTGCTTTTGCTTCTATTACTAATCCCTTCCAATTTGTACCGCCCTTTCCTGATTCTTTCACAACTTAAAATCTTGCCCAAACCTCTCATGATTTTAAATCGGATCTCCTCTCAACCTTCTCCAAAGAAGCAGCTTGTCAGCTGCTACAGCTATTCTTCACAGCAAAATTCCCTTATTCTGGATCCATTTGTGAAACTTCTTCAGGCACCTCTGCAATGCCTTCATATCCTTCCTGAAGTGCAGTTTCCAGAACCTGATATGAAACTCTAGCTGAGGCCAATCCAGTTAGACAAGCTCAACATAAGCACCCTACTCTTGGATTCTTTGCCTCAGTAAAACCTAACATACTGTGTGCTTTATTAACATCTCTCTCAACTTTATGACAATGCTGTCACTTTAAAAGGTTATTTTGTCCTTTTTCTGAAAGAGGTACCGAGCTGTCTCCAAGAAAGTAAATAAATTGAGACACCTTGGGATTTTTTTTCCCCCCAAAAGTTAACACAACTGGGTATTCTATTTTCCAGAGCTTGGTCCATAGCCTTGAACACAACAACATCTAACAGAGTCTCCCTGCTCTTAAACTAATAAAAAAGTGAATATCCCATAAGCCTTCTTAACCACCCTATTAACCAGTCCTGTGGCCTCCAGGGGCCTGTGGACAAGCACTCAGAGTTCCCTCTAGTTCCTAGTTTCTAACCATTCATTGAGGACTGCCTTGCTGCAATTATTCTTAGATTCTCTTTGTGAATAGTGATACAACAATTCATGTGCAGGGAAACAAAGCTAAATATTTTAGAATACTGAGTCAGTTTGACATGCAGTTAGAAACAATGCTTTGCATTACAATTTGTACAAAACGACAATCAACCTAACTTAATTGGTTATCTTTTGTTTTATGTTTAATGAGAACAATGCCAATAATTATTGTTGTACAGCTTCTATTCAGAAAACAGTTCATGATTAGATCATACTCATTCCATTTGGGAAAAGTGTGTTAAAAGTTATACCCCCACTTTTGAATATCAAATATCAGAATATAAATCAAAGCTTTCACCATTCTAACCGTGCTGAGCAAGGAGAGAATGGGGAAATCAAAACATGCAAAACAACCAGCATGGCTCAAGATGTCATACCGTGGCAGAGATGTAGTAATTTGTAGTCGTGGTAAAGCTGGAACAACTTCTACGGTGCATCCATTAGTTTTCACTCCAGGCAAATGGTCTAACAAACAGTCACTGGACACACCAAAAACAGAAGTTTGGTAACCTATACAACACAAGCATCAATCGGTTAAAAATCGCAATTCATCAATATTTCAGATTAAAGCACAACATCATAAGAGGACAATGTTTCTTGAAATTCAAATCTGACAGATGGAGTTTCAAAAGGTAACACTCAACTAGAAGTGAATTGTTTTATAAATAGAGTTGCAAATTGGTTAAAATGACAGCATCCTATGATAAAGATGTTTTATAAATTATATTTGGAATTTGGATTTTAAAACAGGGGCAGATTAATTAGTTTTGTGTAGGCTTTTTTCCCCCAAAACAGGTGATAAGTTAATTTGTCACAGTGACCTAAATACATGATTACTGTGACAATGCTGTGCTTTAGGAGGTGTATTTTGTCCTGGTTTTTATTTGTTGTAAAGAAACTTTAAGGCAGAGATAACAAACTGGTAAGTGAAGACCCATAAAGTAAAAAGGCTGAAGGGCCTTGGGTTCTTTTTTCCCCAAAAGGTTTCAACTATAGAACCAGCCTGGATTTGTGTGGCCGGCTCTCTCAGACTAGGGTTTCGATTTTTTAGTTTTTTAGCATTGAGATTCAGCAGCAGTTGCTGTTGGAATCTCAACAGGGTTGGAAGCTGGAGTAAATGTCTCCTGGCTGCGATTGAGCTTTCACTTGATGGTTTTTCTCTTTCTCTGCTGCTGGATTACATGAGAAATCTGTTTCTGACTTTGTCTTTTTACCAAAGGGTGTGTTTGTGGGATGTTACTATATTGGAACTGTTAATTAGCAATTATTACTGTATCTATTATTCTGCTAAGTTTTCAGAAACAGCCAAGTTACCTGGTTCTTCTTTGTTGTATTTTAACTATAACGTTTGAATAAATTGTGTTTTGCTTAAAATCGAGTAGTTTGACCAGTCGATATTGATCTGGAATATAACACATTTGTCTTTAGAGTAAGAAAAGATTGGGATATAGGATACCTTTTTAAAATATTTTGAGGGGTGGTCTGGTCTGGTCCATAATATTTCTAAGGCAGCATGGGACTTCAGCCAACTTCCTGACAGGACACCTGGGGTATTAATCAACAGAATATTTATACTGCTGGGTTTATGATCAGATTACAGGCCTCTATTTTACTTTTTGACTTTAGATCAGAAAAATCAGGACATATATCCAGAAGGGAGAACAGTTTTCACCGAGCACGCATGTCAAATTTTAGTTCAAGCAAATTGATCACACCAGCCAAAGTGCTGTTAGACTGTGGAGTTTCCAAGCCAGGAGACCTTATGTTCAACTTGCTATAAATGAACAATTTCAGGACTTTCAGAATAGTGAAAGATTTGCACCAGCAGCATTGGAAAGAAACTACAAAATTATCTCAGCTGAGAAAGAAATTGCTCTCCTACAACCTCTTCTGTCAGGCAGGTTTAAAAACAGGCTTCTTCCCTGCCATTATTAGATTGATGAATGGATTCTTTAACTTCAAATAATGTCGATTTGTGAATGCTGATCTTGCTTCGCACACCTCCTGTGCAGTGTAACCTGTATGCCTCACTATCTAGATACCCTTTGATCTCTGTCCTGGTTTGCTTTGATCTGCCTGTACTGCTCACAAAACAATGCCTCTCACAGTACCTAGATACATGTGACTACCAGAAACCAAACAAACAATCAAGAGAGTCATGTTAAAATTCAAAAGCTGAAGTCGAAGTTCTGTTACTCTGGAATTAAATATCTGCAAAAAAAGGGTGTGTTGGAAAATATCAGTTTGACATTTGATTTAAGACCTTTCTAACTGGATTAGGTAGATATTCTTGTTTTTCTTCCTATTGTATTGACTACATTCTATTAAGAAACAACTGCACTTAGGTGAAGATGTTTCAGGGACTGTTACCATAACCAACTGCTAAAATTAAACATATGATCCATCAGACCAGATTTAATTGTAGAAATTAACATGGTTAGCATTACCATCAGCTGGGATCATACTGTTGAGATTAAAGAAAAACTAAATTTCAACAGAGTTCCTAAAAATATTTAAATAAACAAATTTTCACCAGGAGTAGAAGGATAGTCGCATAATCTTCAAGCAACATAACAAAGAATTTCTGAATCTTCTAAATATCACATATTTAAATGAGCTTTAGGATTGTTTATGCCAGCAACCTAATAAAACGAAGACCAAAATATCCTAACTTGTAGAATGACACCTAGTATAATTAAACACTCCTGATGAATACATATCAAATTAGATCATACATGCAGCATGCAGTAAACAGATAAAATGTAATATTGGTATTCATAGCGAGAGTACTCAAGTACAGGAGAGGGATACCTTGCTGCAATTATACAGAGTCATGGTGAGACGGCAACTAGAATATTGCTTGCAGCTTTTGTCTCCATCTCTAAAGATTTTGTCACAATGGGAGGCTTATAGCAAAGGTTTACCATACTGATTTCTGGGATGGCAGGAACATAGTATGGGAAAAGGCTGGATCATTTAGGACTATATTCACTGAAACTTACAAGAATGACGGGGATCTCACAGAAACTGATAAAATTCTAACAATCAGATAAGGTAACTGTAGGAGGGAGATTCCTGATTACTCGGTAGCTCAGAACCAGGGGGCACAGTCTAATCATACAAGATAGGCCATTCAGGACATAGATGAAAAGTTTTTTCACACAGATAGTGGTGTGCCTGTGGAATTCTCTAGCAGAGAAAGCAGTTTGATGTTTTCAAGAAAGCACTAAAGGGTATAGGAAGAAAGCTGGAACAGAGTACTGAGCTGAATAATCAGGCATGGTCAGTTTGAATGGTACAGCAGACTTGATGGACTGAATGTCCTACTCCTGCTGATATGTTTTCTGTGTCTCTTGCGGACCTTAAAAAATTGCATGAAGCAGCCAAGATTATAGAGCTGAAAATTACCTTTTTGTAGATAAGATGCATAGTGGCCAGTACACCCATATCAATTTTCTCATGCAAGTTTTTGCTCTTAGCTCACTGCTCACATAATTGTCTGATGGATTCATGCAGCAAAGTTGGGAGTGGTTGCCGGCAACAGGACTTTGACAATATCCATGCTGCTGGCACCACATTTAAACAACAGCTCTGCAGAACTTTAGATTCTATAAGCTAGAAACTGTCCTTTATATTGCAGCTCTGTACTGTTATTACTAAGAAAGCTGACACACTGCTTCACTCAGAGACTTGGAGGTGATGGTGGACAAGGTGGCAGAAAGGAAGATAGCCCTTTATCCTGCAGACCACCAAAGGCAGCCATACCACCAGTCACAGCCAGTCCAGATCAAGATCCCAACCCAGGTCAGGGCAGTATCCAGGATTAAATGCCTTATCCAGTAGTACACAAAGCAAATTTATAAGCTTCTCCATTCTGCAAGCTAAAGTGCCTCTCTCTTAACTCACATTCAAAGGGTCACCATTCACATAAACTTTGCAGCTCAACAAGTCTCATGGATGACCATTCTCTCCATTGCTTACACCCTGTCCAACCACCAGCTCCCACCCACTTCAATCTCCAGACTGTTCACCATTCCTGATCTCCGCACTAGAAATACCTCACCATTGCTGAATTACAAGTGTCTCTCTCATCCACTTGCACCACATTCCTTCCATCCATCCCCTGGTTTCCTTGCAGGAAAGCAGATCTCGTAAATCAGGAAGAGAAAGCAAAGACCAGTGGCAGTGAAGTGAGCCTGCTCACCCCATGAAAATCAAAGTGTGTTTGGCATGGCTAGTGAATAGCGTGCTTGTAGCGTGATTGAATAGCATGAGTGTAATCAATCCAGTAAGCTTCACTGTCCTGTGCTGCACTGCAGTGTTCTAGAATAAAACCAAAATACTGTTGATGCTGGGAATCTGAAATAAAAAATGAAGTGTTGGAAAAAACTCAATAGATCGCGCATCATCTGTGGAGAGACACAGAGTCAACATCGAATTCAGTTTAATAGTTTCAAGAGTTCTTTGAAAGTCATGCTGCAGTCAAAACATTAACTTTGTCTCTCCACAAATGTTGTCAGGCCTGTAAGTTTCTCCAGTATTTCTGGAAGCAGATTTCAACTCCATTCTATTTGGCCTTTTATACGCGACAATTCATCATGCTCTCTTAGGTGTCACTCCGAGTCAACGTAACCATCAGATATAATTTCCGAACAGTTATTTTGCTCAATTAGATGTGTACATCTAAAAATTATCTAAGTATGCTTTTGGAACATGCAAATGCAACTAGATGAATTGTTTTTGAAGTGAACTATGAGGAGCCAAATGGCCTCTTACTTTGCTGTAACTGTTCCATGTTTCTAGGAGCTCAGTTTAAGAATTTTAACAACAGTCCAAGAATTTCAAGTAGACTCATTGAGATGAGAAAAATTCCAGCCCCAATAAAAAGTCTAATTTATAAATCTTTTACAGATTTACAATTTTAAGATTTAACTTCTATAGCTTGAATTAGATGGTACGTCAGTATGATTTCCAACAATTAAATATAACTTGGTTAACTTCTGTGGCAAGATCAGACAATTGGAAAACCACCAAAAATGTTACAGATTGCACAAAAATTGACCTAATCTAACAGCCTGAAGTTGAAGATTCAAGCAACAAAATTTGCTTCCTGGTCTATAACATAGCCGCATCTGGTAAGCTGGCAGTATTAGGTTATCAATCCATGTGGCTTTCATAGATTTAGAAATTTTAATAAAAAGTATATCTCCCTAAATTTTACATGTATACATCTATAAAGTATTTGCATGAACGAGACAAATAAATTCAATTGAGTAATCATTTTTTTTCCCTGTTAAGCTAAAGGAACTTTTCAACATGGTAAAAAGCAATTTCTTTGCTGTTAAATATATTCTAAACATCACAATGCACAGAAAAACTGAAGCATTGATTGATGTAAACAAATACAGTAAGTCTAAAACAGATTCCAATTATGTCTTATTTAAGAGTTTTAACACTATTCACAATTTCATGTCTAATTAACCATGCTATACCACCTAAAATCAATATTTATAATGCGATTTACAAAACAAAATGTAAAATAATCCCATGTCTCAAAGGCAATTCAATTGATAAATGTATATGCTAGCATAATTTTGTAATGAAACTTCCTTTACAGATTGCTTTTCCAGAATAAATGTACTATGTTTAAAAGCAGCCTGAAAACCCAAGCTTTAAGAATGACAAATCAAATTAGTATACTATCTTTAAATATCAGTTAATTATTTCAATTTTTCATTAGAAAATGGCATATGGATTAATTTTTAAAAGCTTGTAAATAAATAGCACAAATAAAAAGCAATAAAAATCCCTCCATGTAGACACTTCAACAGTACATAAGGCTGGATTGACGAGAGGGATGCAACTTAAGTAACCACTGCACAACTGTGGAATGCTCATTGTGTTATTCACAGTTAAGAGCATCACCATTTACTATAATTATACTACAGCGAGAGAGCAGTTTGACTATAAGGGATACTTAAAAAATACATGGCTTGACAAATTCATTACGAAATATTTTCTTCCTGCTCGACCAAAGAAATTGGATAGATTTAGAATGCAGCTATTTTATTTTGTCAATCTTCAAATTTAAGTTGTTACAAAAATTAAAGAAGTCACTGTTGCTATCCTTCACATTCTAAGTTCCTGGTGTTAGAAATCTACATGTAGCTTTTTGTATGTGCATAATCATGAATGAGCAGATTAGTATGAAGTTTTGCTTCAAAGGAAACTACAGAAGGAACAAAGGGAAAAAAAAGCTCTCAGATCATTTTATTTAATGTTGTCTAACGTGAACCAAGTGTCAGATGATCTGTGCTCCTTTAATCGTGTCCTCTTCTGCATCCCCACTTATAATAAAGATGGTCATGCTTTTACTTGGCTTAGCAAAATCTCTCAAAATGTTCTCTATCTCTCCCCTTAAAATACCTCTTAAAACATTATTTCTTACCAAGCTTTTGGTCATCTAATTGAACATCTTCATGAGTTAGCATGTTTTTTTCACATGATCCTGTAAAGAGCCTCAGGATATTCCATAACATTAAAGGCATCATATAAATAAATTGCCATCATTGTTGGTTAACTGAATAAATAGATGAATACATGACCATAGTCTTGTCTGCAAATTAAGTATTGCCCAATTAAGATACATGAAGTATGCAAGTTCATTTCCACTACACTTTTAAAGAATATTTCAGTAACATTATTTACACCAAGATTTTGTTAAGGAATAAGAATAGCAGAAATGAACAATTGGTTAGGAGACCTTACTAACTCCTTTAGACATAATCAAATAACCATTGAATTGATAGAAATCATGAAACTTTCAGGAGTTAGCTTGATGCCAGAGCTTGGAATGGTACTGGAAGAAGAAATTCAGCAGGGAAGAGTATCTCAGATACAATAATGAGGAAGTGAGCTAACAGTACTTGATCAAGACCAGGAGGGACATGAGAGCTCAAGCAACTATTGGGAGATGAATGATTTAAAGATTGTTTAAATCTTAGATTGAAAATTCAAAGAGCTCAAAGTTTCACAGGGTATTTTGATATCAAGTATATATTATAGGGTTACAAAAAGCATTGTTAATAACCCTATTCAGTCTACCCTGAAAGGCATATAAAGGCAGGCACTATGGGGATAGTGCAGCACATTAAGTGATGGAAAAGCATTCTCAGGGAAGATTCAGGCCCAAACCTCCTGAGTGAAATAGAGGATACATCAAGAATTCACGAAAAATCACAATCTCCAGGAAATGATATTAAACATTTTGTTCAAATTGCAGGAATTCACATCCCACAGTCTTGACTGGCTATATCTTATGGTCTTAAAAGAAATGCTGAGTGAGACAATTTTAAATGTTACAAAATGTTCTAAATTCTGAGAAAGTCCCGTTATGAAGGAGTAAATGTCTCTGGGTTGTCATACAAAGCATTTGGTTCATGTTCTGTGGACATAATTTCCAATGTCAGCATGGCAGGTAGTGAAATTTGAATTCAATGAACTCTACAACTTCAAATACCGAATTCAAAGACATGGTTTGTTGTTGTCATATCCATTAGGGAAGGATAATCTACCATCTTACCTTGTCTGGTCTACACATGATGCAATGTTGTTGACTCTTAACTGCCCTCTGAAATGGCTTAGCTAACCGCTCCAGACTTTTCACACAACGTCTGAAAAAAAGGAATTAAATTGGACAGACCACCATAGCACTGACCTAGGCACAGGAAATGACAACGGCAAACAGTCCTGTTCCTTGACAAAGTCTTCCTGGGCTTGTGTTAAAACGGGCGGGAGCCGGCCCATAGATCAGCTTGATGTAGTCATAATCATTGAATCATGCCTGACAATGGCACAGATATCATCACTCTTTGGTGTACTGTCCCCCAGCAGGAACATGGCAGTTCAGTGGTGCACAGACAGGAGTGAGTATCAGTTCCAGATTCCATGAAATTTCATAGCATCAGGTCCACCTTGGGAAAGGAAACCTCCTGTCAATTATGCCAACCGTACGACTCCATTACACCAATGATCAATTCCTAAAGGACATCACCACGATACTGGGTCTATGACATGTGGTGAGGATCCCAAAAAGGAAAAATCAAATTGGTCTAATCTTCACCAACATATCCATCAGTTGTGTCAGCTCATGACAGTAATGGCAAGGAGTGACCACCACAGTCCTTGAGGAGACCATGTCCCATTTTCATATTGTGTGGCACCAACACAACATGGAATGGAAGAGAGTTTAGAAGATTTAGAAATTTGAAAATTGTGCATCCATGAGGTGCTGCCTTCTCTTTTCTTCAACAGTCCTTCAGAATCAAGGGTGACTTAGTATCATTCTGGTGTTGCGGCTCCTGAGGTGACTGAATAGTCCAATACCATGTTTTTTAAACCCGGTCTCTGGTGCAGCAAAGTGGTTTGCTGAAGTGGGTGGACAAGTTATTTGGGTTTTCAGACACACCTGCTGTTTCCGCATAACTTCCATTTGGGCCTGTTGGAGACATTTGATACAGCCCGCACTGCTTCTGGTATAGCAATTTATTGTTACATTTATTTTTTACAAAAATAAGTGAAAGATCTTATAAGTCACCATACCAGAACACGTAAAATATTGGCAGAAGTCATAAATAAGTAAAAGATCACAGTATAATTAATGCCTGGGTTCAGGGACATGCTGGAAAACCAGGCCAAAACCACCATACAGTACCAGTCCAAATCTGCCCTGCCAAGCAGAGACCTCCACATTGGGCCACTGGAAAACCCAGAAGCCACCTCCGAAGTCAAGATGAGACCTCTGTGGCCGTACTAGATTTTCACGCCAAGCTGCTGGAATACCGGTAGCCTCCGAAAATTATTTCACTGTACACCAGGAGACTGCCTTGGTAGGCTGATACTGCCATTCCAGACTGTTGGAAGCCCCTTCATCGCTGGACTTGGGAGAAGACGCCTTGATCAGCCAATCCCGTAGTTTCCAGGAGAATGTCGTCAAACATGCTCTTTTTCTGTATGAGATTTTCAATAACTTTCAAACCATTGTCTTTTACTGAACAAATGTCTTTATTCTCTAATTCCAACCATTCTTGAACGTTTGCCTGTGTGGCTCACAGCCAGTGATTTCTCCAGTGCAGTCCCTTCACCAAACTCTAAGAATTATTGCAATTCTCTTGTTGTGTTGTTCCATTAGAAAGCGATTCAGAAAATTGCTTTACCAGCATTTTATTCCTTGATTAACATCTCTATCAGGCTTGCAGCAGTGCTCCAGCAAAGCTCAGCACAAACTGAAAGAACAACACCTCATGTTCCACTTGGTGAAGCCTATCTGCAACCTGGATGCCCTATCCAGACTCTGACTGTTCTTAAGTACTTACAGCAAATTTCTTCATGTATTGACACTGTGCACGCAACTGAACTTTTCAATCCTCCTCCAAAGTCATATTTGAAAGACATTGCCTCATTTGAAGTTTGTTCCTCATTCAAAATCAAAACAAAATCACTCCAACAATTGATAAATTAACTCAGTGTCAATTTACTCATACAGAACTTGAGCATTGCCAAAAAAGTCAGTTTGGTGAAGCTATACATCTTATTTACATCAGGACAATTAACAATTCAAGCATTAAACCAACATTTATACTGTATGAAAGGAGTGTATTTCTGGGTTGACAAGCAAACTTCAATGGGCAAAGGCATTGTCAAGGAGAATGCTGCAGTTAATGTTGCTTGACATGTAATAGTCAGGTTTTGTTTGACGTGACGTAAGACAGAGTACAAGCAAACCTTTCAGCCCACAGAGTCTGTTCTGTAATTCAATGATATTATGGCTGATCTAATAATCCTCAACTCTACTTTTCTGCTTTCTCCCCATAACCCAGTGACCAACAGTGATTAGCACTGCTGCCTCACAATGCCAGGGACCCAGGTTCAATTCTAGCCTCAGGCCACTATCTGTGTGGAATTTGCACATTCTCCCAGTGTCTGTGCAGGTTTCCTCCAGGTTCTCTGGTTTCCTCCCACAGTCCAAAGATGTGTCAGGTTACATGGATTAGCCATGATAAATTGCCTGGAATGTTCAGACTCGGTGGGTTAACCATGGGAAATGTGCGGTTGCAGGGATAGGAGTGCCTGGATGGAATTGTCTCTGAACGGTTTCTTTTCACACTACAGGGATTCAGTGAGTCTCAACCTAGATTCCATTACTGATTAGAAATGTGTGCATCTCGTCCTCAAATATATTTAATGACAGCCTCGAAAGCACTCAGTAATAAGCAATTCCCCTCAGAGAAGAAATGCTATCAGACAGGGGTAACCCCTTATTCTAACATTATGCCCTCTGGGCTTCGACTATACCACAAAGGGAAACAAGCTTGCCACATCTACCCATCAACCTGTCTCAATGTGTTATACAGTTTAATAAGATCTACTCTTATTCTTGTAAACTTGAATGAATATAGGCTCAACCTCCCCTCATTAGAAAAGCCCTCCATACCTAAAATCAACCTTGTGAACTTCCTGTGGACATTGGCCAATACCAGCATATTTTTTATTTAGATAATGGGACCAAAACTGTTCACAATATTCTAGCTGTAGTCTAGCTACTTTGTGGTTTGAGCAAATCTCTTATTTTTATATTTCATTTTATTTGCCTTCCCTATTACTTGCAAAACTCGTATGCTTGCTTTTTCTTTGGCAATTTATGCATGAGAACATCCAAATCTCTCTGCAGCAGCTTTCACCATTTAATGAATACTCAGTCCTATATTCTTCCTGTGAAAGTGCATAACCTCATTTTCCTGTGATACACTGCATCTGCCAAGTTTTTGCCTACTCACTTTTCTAGATATTTCTGTAGGCTCTTTGCGGCATCCTTATCACTTTCCAACATCAAAATTGATGATAGTAAACTAACTTTTCATTCAAGTCAAAAATATATTTGCAAATAATTGCAGCCCAAAACTGATCGGTGTGGCACTGCACAACTTGGAGGTTGCCATCCTGATAATGCTCCCTTAACCCAACTATTTTCTGTTACTTTGCCAATCCTCAATCCATGCGAATATATTATCCACAGTACTGAGGACTGTTACCTCATTTTTCTTAGTCTTATGTTATCCTTGTACCATGTTGATTTGGAGCAGAGAACTGAAGGTGACCTTTGGACTGTGGGCAACAACTTCATCTTAAAAGGAAGGGGATTAACAATTGTTGTTTGAGAAGCCAGGTCTGAAGTTAATTGCAGGTGGGTTCTTGATCAAAGCTTATGCAGATGCTTTGACACCAGGTAAAGACCAGTGTGTCTAACCAGATAGCAGATGTTTAGCCATGAATGAGGCGAGTACCTGGGAACCTGTGCCATCATGTCCGGGAGAAACCAAATTGGTCAAAGACTGAGGGGCTGAACAGTTTAGTTTTTTTTGGACTGTGTTTCTGAGTAGGAATTTGACTGTTGATGATGCAACAGCCCGAAGATTTGAAAGCTCCTTGCCTAATCTCCCATTATCATCCATTGAAGTTCAGAGAATACAAACTAAGTTTAAGCATCACTGAAATTTCTTCTCGGTGAATAGAAAAGATGGCCCAATTGTCGGTTTGATTTTCTGAAGACAATTATATATGCCTGTGGTACAGTGCATAGTGAAAAAAAATTAAGAATCTTGCCTTTTTTTTCCTCTTAACTGTGTCTGTCTGTGTTTTGTGAGAATTGGGCTGAAAACAAAGGTAATTAGGTTTAAATCAAATATCAATTAGACTATTGTTTCAATTTGCTCTGCTAAAGGTGCTGTATTAATAATAAATAGTTAAATATTTTTGTTTAGGCTACAAATTAGAGGCTCGGAATTGGTTATTCAAAAAATCTGGTTTGGAACCATTTTGAGTTCTTTGAAGGTTTTAACTTTACTGTGTCGTAAATACAGAGGTAGGAAGGCTGATTTAACTGGGCTGGGTTATGGCATTAATTAATTATTAAACTTTTAGTCAGTGATCATCAGTACAATTTTAAGTGCACAAAATGAGCTCAGATACAACATAAAAAATGCAAGAGAAATCAATCTCCCTGCACTATTGGCCATGTTAAGTTGGTAAAAGCATTTAACAGGGTATTGTTGCTTAGTCTTTCATTCTACTTCATGAATTTTGCCCTTTTATTTCAGTCTCTTAATTCCGCCACCCATTCCCTACACATGCCTCTTTTGATCAATGACAATTTGTAATTCATTTACAGGATATGGATATTATTGCTAAGGCCAGGATTTAGCAATATTCCCAGTTTTCTGAGAAAGCATTGGCAACCACCTTTTTAATATATTGAAGGGTTCATACAGTCTTTTTAAAGGGTAGTTAAGCGTCAGTCACATTGACACACATCTGGAGTCACAACTAAACCTGACCAGATGAAAGGTCTTTCTGAAACGGCCTTGGTCAACATTATTAATGTTGGAATTTAATAAAAACAAAAAGCTAAATATATTTACTTACCAGAATTTAAATTTGTGGTGGTATTTGAACTATGGATATTTAGTCAAAGCCTTACATGACTAGTCCACTTTAAAAATCACAATGCTACCCTACTCCTCAGACTCAGCTCCAGCATTCTCCTTCTCCAGCATTCAAACATTCTTCAGTAGCCTGTACCAAGATTGGGCTGCTCATCTCTGATCTAACCTGCCCCAACCCAATGACATCCCTGAGCTCATACCCTCCTGTACCAATTCCCCTCAAAATCCCTTCCTTAGTGATACTTTCTGGGGTCCCTTCTCCTTAGGCCATGTTCTTGTTTATGGTGTCACAATCTCATGAAAGATGTTCCCTCAATCTCTGTCATCACAATTACCCATCTCCAATGTCTTTTACCTCTTCCAGATCAATGAAGGAGCTGTCACTCCCCAAAACTGTCAATTTTAACTATGGAACCCATTATGAAACTACAACATTTTTCATCAATATCACTGCATCAAAAATGCCGGAACAAAACAACGTGACATTGCATTATGGTGGTAAATCATCATCTTCCTTGGAGACAATACAATATCGAGTAAGTCAAATGGCTCAAATGCCTCATCTCCATTGTTTAGCTCAGTGAGCATCCTTGCTTGGTTCAACTCCACCTGACATAATTAATTTCTTTCTAAGACTGGCCTTCATTTGAACTACGATAGATTTTTCTTCATGGCCTAAGGAATTATCTTTAAAGTCCTTCTTCCTGACCTACGCATTGACCCCAGCAACATCCTCCTCAGTTGTAGGATTATTGTTAAAAATCCAAGAAAACAATGCTAAGATCTGTCTCTGCTCCACATCTCTTCATATTCCACTGCCTTAGTCTCAGAAAATCATTTCTTGCACTTGAACTTTCTATAAGGCCCAAGCCATTGTAGGATTAAATTTGCTTTGCCGCAATTTTTCTGCAGTTAGTTATGTGTGATGGTCAAATAATCAAATTGCAATCAACTAACTCAATGTTATATTTTGTATAGTTGTAATCAGTGCAGGACACTGGCACTGACTCTTTACATCTCTAGCTGACAGATGAAATGCATCACACAGCCTCAAGCCAGTGCTAGCTATGCGTTTGTAGTTTAATGGTCAAAGGAAATGAAATCAAGTCCAGACTGAATGGAGAGAGTTTGGAACAGCCATTTTTCTGAAAAATTAACAACCTTGATTCGAGCACACATTGTATTAAGTAAAAATAGTAGTGCTGTCTCAAGCTTTTTAGCTCCACGTACTAAATTAGTTTAATCTAGTCTGTAGGGCCTTAAAGAAAAGCAATCAAATTCTTTTAAATTACCAGGTGTTATTAAGTTGAAAGCATGTACTGTACCTTTAGCAAAGAGAGGAAGAACTAAGAGCTTGCAAGCACCTGCATGCATTACTGGATGGCAGTACTAGAGTGTATCAGAAAAGTGAAAATATGTAACATTTGACTGTGAAATGGATACCTGAGTTTTGACAACAATCCAAATTTATCCAGTTTAAATTATCAAGTTTTCAGAAGATTTGTAGCTCAGGCTGAAATGTTGGATGTAGGTTTGCTCACTGAGCTGAAAGATTCATTTTCAGATGTTTTGTCACCATACTAGGAAACATAATCAGTGAGTCTTCAGTAAAGCACCGGTGTTAGTGACCCTCTTTCTAATTAAGTGTTTAGCAAGGTTTGTAGCTCAGGTGGAGGTTTAGGTTTGCTCGCTGAGCTGTAGGTTTGATATCCAGACGTTTCAATGCTTGGCTAGGTATCATCATCAGTGGCGACTCCAAGTGAAGCGAAGCTATTGTCTCCTGCTTTCTATTTATAAGTTTGTCCTGGATGGGGCTCCTGGGGTTTGTGGTGATGTCATTCCCTGTTCGTTTTCTGAGGGGTTGATAGATGGTATCGAGATCCCCTCAGAAAACGAACAGGAAATGACATCACCACAAACCCCAGGAACCCCATCCAGGACAAACATATAAATAGAAAGCAGGAGACAACAGCTTCGTTTCACTTGGAGGTCGCCACTGATGATGTTGCCTAGCCAGGTAATGAAACATCTGGATATCAAACCTTCAGCTCAGCGAGCAAACCTACACCCCTTAAGTGTTTAGGTTTCCTTGGGTTGCCAATTTCTCGGCAACAAACCCGAACAAGCAGACAAACGTGTCTAGAAACCCTGGCCACTCTCCCCTACATCAAAGTCATTTCTGAAATGACTGCCAGACTACTCAGTCCTCTTGGCATCATGATAGCCCACAAACCCACCAACACTCTGAAACAGCAGCTAATTAACTTCAAAGACCCTATACAGACAACGAGCAAAACTAATGTCATTTGCAAAATACCTTGCAAGAACTGTAACAAACACTACATTGGACAAGCAAGCAGAAAACTAGCCACCAGGATACACGAACATCAACTAGCCCCAAAACGACATACCCTCTCTCACTCATATCCTTACATACAGATGAGGAAGGGCACTCCTTTGGGACAACACATCCATCCGAGGATAAGCCAAAGATACACACAAGAATTCCTAGAAGCATGACTTGCCAACCGGAACTCTACCAACAAACGCATTGATTTGGATCCCATCTACCATCCTCTGAGAAAAAAAATAGCAAATGCCATCACCACCCCAAGGAAACCTAAACACAAATAGAAAGCAGGTCACTAACACCAGTGCTTCACTGGAAGCTCAGTGATCATATTACCTAGTATGGTAATGAAACGTCTGAAAACAGACCTTCCAGCTCAGTGAGCAAACTTACATCCAGTTTAAATTATGCTGAAGGCTACTAAACCCCAATAGAGTTTGAATTTATTGTTTTGCCAACATCAAACAATGAGACAATCCAATGTTCGGGGTATAAGAATGCAGACATTTTGAAAATTGGTCAGGGAGCCAACTGCTGCAAAGAGAGAAACTCCTGGATAGGTAATTGCCCATCTAACATCTTGCTCAAAAAAAATTAGAAAACACTTTCTATCAAAAGGTACCTTTTCACGTGAAACATACTCGCAGTAAAAACAAAAAGGTGACAACCCTGGGAAATCAGCAGCTGGAAGAGTGAAGACACAGAAGGCAATAGAGACTGTATAGTTTTGAAATTAAGTTGATGCATTTTAATTTTAATCTTATTGGAACAGCATTGTGGAGTTGCAGGTAGATAGGATAGTGAAAAAGGCATTTGGTATGCTTTCCTTTATTGGTCAGAGTATTGAGTACAGGAGTTGGGAGGTCATGTTGCGGCTGTACAGGATATTGGTTAGGCCACTGTTGGAATATTGCATGCAATTCTGGTCTCCTTCCTATGGGAAGGATGTTGTGAAACTTGAAAGGGTTCAGAAAAGATTTACAAGGATGTTGCCAGGGTTGGAGGATTTGAGCTACAGAGAGAGGCTGAACAGACTGGGGTTGTTTTCCCTGGAGCGTCAGAAGCTGAGGGGTGACCTTATAGAGGTTTATAAAATCATGAGGGGCATGGCTAGGATAAATAGGCAAAGTCTTTTCCCTGGGACGGGAGAGTCCAGAACTAGAGGGCATAGGTTTAGAGTGAGAGGGGAAAGATCTAAAAGGGGATCTAAGGGGCAATGTTTTCAAGCAGAGGGTGGTGCGTGTATGGAATGAGCTGCCAGAGGAGTGGTGGAGGCTGGTAAAATTGCAACATTTAAAAGGCATCTTGATGGGTATATGAATAGCAAGATTTGGAGGGATATGGGCCGGGTGCTGGCAAGTGGGACTAGATTAGGTTGGGATATCTGGTCAGCATGGGTGAGTTGGACCAAAGGGTCTGTTTCCATGCTGTACATCTCTATGACTCAAAGTCCTGCTCACTCTTGTACCAAAATGCAATACCTCATTTTCAACCAAATTAAATTGCCATTTTTCCGTCCATTGACCCATTTGCTCAAGATCCCTTCTGTTGTAAAATCTACCAAATCTCCTGAATTGATCTATTGGATTGTCTCTCACAATGTCTCACGATTTTCTGAATTTGCTCCAAGACTTCAGCTGTGGGGCAAAAAAGCTGCATTTAAAGCAGTTAACAAAACAATAAATTGTAGCACCTTTGGGTATTTAGCCTCTTGCACAGCATAAGAGGCATATCGAGCTTCCACCCTGTCACCAAGTCAGTGCTTGTACCCAAGCACCTTTCAAAATCTTCATATGAATGGTCCATGCCAAGATGGTTGCCAACTTGCACTTTGTTTTTTGACCAAATGCAGTATTTCATTGATCACTACATTCCTTTCAAATACATTACTGAAAGGGCCCTCAGCTATGACTTTAATAACCACAACATTGATGTTTTAACATACCCACCAACTAACACATTTTTCCACAATTTTGTTAATGATAGCCTGTTTGTACATGTTAAAAATTGTAGATAAATCTTGTCACAAGATCTACAAAATGTGGAGTGATAATATTTCCATCTTCAGAAACATTTTAAACAATCTGCTTCACAAATTAAGTGCAGATATTACCTCGTAGCACGTAATTAAACCAGTCTGAGACTAATCCGCACGTAACCAACAATTTATTTGTTATGGTTCTGTTCGCCGAGCTGGGAATTTGAGTTGCAGACATTTCGTCCCGTCTAGGTGACATCCTCAGTGCTTGGGAGCATCCTGTGAAGCGATTCTGTGATCTTTCCTCCGGCATTTGTAGTGGTTTGAATCTGCCGCTTCCGGTTGTCAGTTCCAGCTGTCCGTTGCAGTGGTCGGTATATTGGGTCCAGATCGATGTGCTTATTGATTGAATCTGTGGATGAGTGCCATGCCTTGAGGAATTCCCTGGCTGTTCTCTGTTTGGCTTGTCCTATAATAGTAGACAACACTATTATAGGAGAAGTCAAACAGAGAACAGCCAGGGAATTCCTAGAGGCATGGCACTCATCCACAGATTCAATCAATAAGCACATCGATCTGGACCCAATATACCGACCACTGCAACGGACAGCTGGAACTGACAACCGGAAGCGGCAGATTCAAACCACTACAAATGCCGGAGGAAAGATCACAGAAGCGCTTCACAAGATGCTCCCAAGCACTGAGGATGTCACCTAGACAGGGGACAAGACGTCTGCAACACAAATTCCCAGCTCGGCGAACAGAACCACAACAACGAGTACCCAAGCTACAAATCTTCTCACAAACTTTGAACAACAATTTATTTGGATACTTGATTACTTTCACCACCTTCCTCAATTCTGTTCACCAGTTCTCACTTCAAGGATGTTGTCTCATGTTTTGAGGCAGTTCACTACATAATGATACCTCAAATTGCACCTGAAGCATTACTGACTGTTCCTTAGTCATTCATTATATTGCTTTTCTAATCTGTTGTAATCCTCATCGTGCCTGTTTGTATGGGTATCTGGGTCCAACAACTGAGCCACTCAAATGTAGCAATCAGTGTCACCATTGTTTTTCATGTCACAGTTCCATTTGTTCCAGAAAGGATGAGGAAAATGGCAGTTTGCTCTCAAACCTGTTCAAGGCAGCAGACATTTGATTCAAAAGTTGTCATTCTCTCTGCAAACTCAACACAAGACAAAACAAAAAGCTGTCCATATTGGACATCTTCGCATAACCCAACAATTTAAACCAGTGCTAATATTCACTCCAATATTCAAAAAGGGAGGTATTTATAGACCAGTAAGCCTAACATCAGTCGTGGGGAAATTTCTCAAATCCATTGCCAAGGACCTTTTAATGGGGCATTTAGAAAACAGTGGCAGGATCAGACAGAATCAGCAAGGACTTGTGAAGGGGAAACCATGCTTGACAAATCTGTTGGAATTCTATGAGGATGTATACTCTGTCTACCCTATATAACCCTCTGATCATCTTGTATACCTCTATCAAAACCCCCTACACTATCCCAAAATCATCCATATGCTTATCTAAGGATTGTTTAAATCTCCTTAATGTGGCTGAGTTGACTACATTAGCAGGTAGGGCATTCCACACCCTTACCACTCTCTGAGGTAAGAGCCTGCCTCTGACATCTGTCTTAAATCTATCACCCCTCCATTTGTAGTTATGCCCTCTTATACAAGCTGACATCATCATCCTAGGAAAAAGTCTTTCACTGTCTACCCTATCTAATCCTCTGATCATCTTGTATGCCTCTATCAAAACCCCCTTAGCCGCTTTCTTTCCAATGAGAACAGACCAAGTGTCTCAAACGTTTCTTATAAGACCTTCAAATCTAATATCCAGTAGAGTTGACAAGGGGAGCCAATCAATGTGGTATATTTGGACTTTCAGAAAGGATTTGACAAAGTCCTGCATAAGAGATTATTATGTAAGATTAAAGCACATGGGATTGGGGAAAGTGTATTGAGATGGATAGAAAACTGGCTGGCAGAGAGGAAACAAAGAGTAGGAACTAAATGTGCCTTTTTCAAATTGGCAGGCAGTAACTAGTGAGGTGCCATAGGGACCTGGGTGGTCTTGTGCACCAGTCACTGGAAATAAGCATGCAGTTGCAGCAAGGGGTAAAGAAGGCAAAATGCTACGTTTGCCTTGATTGTGAGAGGTTTTGAGTGCAGGGGCAGGGATGTGTTGCTGCAGTTGTACCGGGCCTTGGTGAAGTCATACCAAGAATATTGTGTGCAGTTTTGGTCTCCTTTTCGGAGGAAGGAGCTCTTACTCTCGAGGGAATGCAGTGAGTGGATTCTAACAGGACTAGACAGGGTAGATACAGGGAGGATGTTCCCAATGGTTGGTGCATTCAGACCCAGGGGTCACAGTCAGAGTATTAAGGGTGGACCATTTCGGATGAAGATGAGGAGACATTTCTGTTGAGCCTGTGAATTCATTACCAAAAGAAACAGTTGATGCTAAAACATTGAATGTATTCAAGTGGCAGCTAGATATAGCATTTGGGACAATAGCATCAAAAGGTTATGGGGAAAAAGCAGGATTAGGCTATTGAGTTGGACGATCAGCCATGATAGTGATGAATGGTGGAGCAAGCATGAAGGGCTTAATGGCCTCCTCCTGCTCTTGTTTCTATGTTTAATACAAGGATCCTCAAAATGAACTGTGTTAATCTTCAATACCATGTCATCAAGTCCTTAATATATTCCTCTATGGAACAACCATGAATGTTAAAAGTCTGACCATGCCTCTCAGGAATTTAACAGATGGTGCTTTTGTAAATATCATTCAAGGAGTACAAAAGAAAATATTTCTTGACACTCTGAAAGGCACCCAGTTCCAAAAATAGTTTACTCTCGATTTAACTTCTTGTAAGAAGCAACACGGCCAAAGCCAAAATCGTTGTGCCTCTTTGATATGGGTGTTTCTTGGATCCACATACCCATTTTATTATTCCACTGGTCACTTGGTTCAGATTGTGGAAATATCAAAATACCCCAAAAATTTACGCCTGCTTTTGTCATTTTCAATACTGGATACTAGGATATAGTTTTCTATCCGAAGTTTCCTACATTTAGACATCTCTTCTGTACTGCCATGTTATATCCTATAAAACCCATTGAAGATTGATAAAAGTGGAACCAATTCTGACATTCTTTCATATGTATTTTATTATACAGTTATCCATTATAAGTAAACACCTCCTAACACTAGCAGCTACAGTGTTCATTTATCGGAGCAAATACACTCCCAACTAATATCCAGTACCCACATACAATTCATCAAGTAGCAAACAATTAATGCTTTGATCTTCCATCCTCCCATCCCACACTCCAATTTAACAAAACTTTTACTGCCACGTAGCTAGACTCTATTACCCATCATGTTATTTCTCTGTGATGATCATGTTTGAAGTTTCACATTCTCTTCAATCAAAACTAAGTGTAGATATGGAGTCAGGCCTAACGATTGGCTCACCCCCTTCCAAGTCTTCTAACTCGTCCAGTCAACGTGAAGTTCTTCTTCCTCCAGTTTCTACACACTTTGTTCTCTACTCCCCCACAGATACCTGCAGACCCTTCAAGAAAGGCCCTGCTTTCTAAAACCCTTTCATCAAGCCTGCTTCTCCATCTCTTCCTCCAAGTATCCTCAAAACATACAATGAGGCAAGCATTTGGTCACCTATCCTAATTACCTATTTCTTAATTCAGTGTTTGCTTCCTTCAGGCCTTTTGTAAAGCACACTTGGACATTCATTTAAGGTTGAAACTACCTGTACATTTATGTCTAGGGCTCCCTATTGAACAAAGTTCAAATTAAATGTTGAGAGGAGTGCGTCTTAAAATCATAACAGCAACGACCATTTGTAGATAGCATGCCATGCATAACAAATGGGGTGTTTTCATCTATGATTCAATAATATGTTAGCAAAATGATATTAATAGATAAGGTCATCACCATCTAATTATCCTAAATTCTTACCATTTACATTAATCTGTCCTGATGTACGTGGAACACCAACTAGTGTCACTGGGTATAATCCCGATTCAGCAGGGAGAGAGAGTGCAGCTGGGAGAGATTCAAATTCAACACCTGTAACCAATAGTCCCTGCAAAATTATCATAGAAAAGGGGGAGGTGAGGGGAAAAGAACAATACTGAATAAATTCATTTAGAAAATATGGCATTAATTACAGTAATACAGAAAACACACTATTGGAAATGTCACAGTCTTCATTTTTCTACACATTAAATATATAATCCTCTATACTGAATGTAGCTACCTATATTGAATAATCATGCACCCATAATTAACAAATTCTGAAGTTTATTCTCAACTATTTATTCATGGGATGTGGGCTCCTCTGGCTTGACCAACATGTATTATCCCTTGCTCATTGCCCTCAAGAAACTGGTGGTGAGTCACATGCCTGAATCACTGCATTCAATGTCACCCAAGTACATCCACAGTACTACTAGATAGAAATTCTATCATTTTATAAACTAAGCTGTATTGCTGAACTATTCTCTAAGACACTGTATAGACCTAATTAAAGAAGTGGTATCAAACTTAAATGGAGAGGAAAAAAAACTTTGTCTAAGTGTGCAAATCAGTCATATTTCAAGTATCCAAGGTCACTATTGGTCCAAAATTATAACACAAAAGGCTATATGCACATCTTTCTTACTTTCACAACATAAATTAACACAATTTGTTTTAAGCAGATCCAAAACACATCATGAATTGTCATAATTTTGCATTTGATATATTTCAAAATGTAGAGCCAACACCATTCAAACATAATTGGCAATATATTCAAAATATCTTGCACCAAACTATCAACAAATATCTTCATTCTTTTTTTTTTTAAGATCTTTATATATTAGACTACAACGTTTTCCGAAACAACAACATTACATGGATTTCAAAACAATTTACTGTCAATTATAATTACTTTTTAACAAAAATGCATTTTTTGAATGCAAGACCAGAAGACTTGAGGGCATAGGTTCAAACATAGTCAAAGGCATTATCTCAAATTAATAAGTTTATACAAACCTAGCTTGACTATTCTCCCAACCATACAACTAATCCCACTGACTAACCCCCAACTGTCTACTGTCCCACCTACTTATGCATTCATCCATCCATTTGGTAACTTTAAGACCGAACATTTAATTTAACCACATGGCAGCGAGCGCTGTATACAAAAAAGACCAGATCTTGTCCTCACTGACCCTACTCCACAACCAAAAGTTCTCTCAAAGTCAGGCTTAGAAACTCCAAATGAAATGCATAGCAGCATCCAGTCAAGACAATCATCTAGTTATTGCTGTTGCTTGGAAGATTATAGCCTATGCAAACATTCAATTTTAGATTGGATGAAGGGATTGAAGGGTCGTGGAAATAGGATGGACAAATATGTTTGCAAGTATCTTCTCATTTTCTAACTTGTTTAAAAAAAAATTGGCATATGGGGCATTTTAATTATGTTATAGAGAAAAGATTATTTCAAATAACAAGCTTTTGCAGCTTTCAAACACCATATTTCTATAATATGAAATGTAACTTATATGTATGCTCAACAGAAATGGAGCAGTTGGGCCGATTGGCGTAGTGCCAATCCCTATTTACCAGAGAAGGTGCTGCTGAAACTCCACAATGCTGTCACTCAAATCTGAGAATCATTTCAGCTATTTAATGATTAAACTATATTCATTATATAGTTTTCCTCTTCTTTTTTCAACAATTGGAAAACATTCACAGAATTAGTTGCAATTTTATTCTCTCTCAGGGTCTTCATTGAATAGATTCAATATGTTCACTTTATTATTGCTACTACTTTTAAGGAAAGAAAATCACCATAATTAAAGGTTGCATTGTATGTCCTATTTTATCAATATTTTGCCAATTATTTTTGACAAATTATTTAAGATTCATAAAATATTTAAATTTGCTTTGAATTGTCACAAACAAACTATTAAGCTAATGAAATTTAAGCCAATTATCAATGTGGCACAGATGTCTTCCATTAAGCAGACAAAATAACTTAGGCATTTGCTCAAAGATAAAATAAAATGTTAGACGAAGAAAAGAAAATGTGCGATGTACCAAAAGTTCATTATGGGGCAATTTCCAACAGGTAGCATAACAACATACCTGATGAACCTTTGTTTCAGTTCTTTGGGCTATTACAAAGACAAGTCATGGAGTCAGAGATGTGCAGCATGGTAACAGACTGTTCGGTCCAACTCATCCATGCCAACCAGATATCAAGTCCATTTGTCAGCACATGGCCCATATCCCTCTAAACCCTTCCTAACCATATATCATTAATCAAAGCAGATTACTTTGAATGCATGCATGCAATGTAAAGCAGTTGAATTATTTTAGGGACCACATGAATTCTCAAAGTGGCTCAGATACAACAAACAAATATGGTAAAACTTAAAACACAATACACTTAGAAATGCCATAATTTGCATTGTGTTCCAGAGGTGGAACCCAACTTGTTGATTCTGGTGAAGCAATAACCAGAGCGCTCTCAGTTATGCTTTTTCTTATTATTAATTGATATTATTCCCACAGTAGTATTAAATTGCAAATTTTTTGTGGGTGCTGCAAGGCATTATTTATTACTAAGGGGAAAAACATTGTTCCTATGTTATTTTCACTATTCTATTATCTTCAGCTATTACACAGTTCTGCCAATCATTGAATATTCCTTTATCTTGTTACTTTTTCCGAAGTACATCACTTCACCTTCCAGGGTTAAATTCCATTTGCTAAATTTGTTAAGAGTTCTTTGATGGAATGACCAGGAAGGTTGACGAGGGCACAATGATGGACATAGTCTTACATGGATTTCAGTAAGGCCTTTAATAAGGTTCCACGCAGTAGGCTACTTTAGATTGCATGGAATCCAGGGGGAGCGGTCAAATTGGATACACAATTGGCTTGATGGTCGGACATTCTGCTCTAACACTTGTTTTGTTAACATGAATTTGCTGCAACATGATTGACGAATTGGGGACATTGTTTGTAAAGCGTGAACTTTTAAAACATGTTGGCTATAATGCGATTACATTGCCAACACTAAGCACTGTTTCTAAGGTGAACTTTATTTTGTTACAGAAGAATGACCTGTATGCACATCTCTGTCCATATATTCTGTTCAGGTTCTCCCAACTGGACGATGCAATTTTTGTCCGAAATAGTTAACTATGTCTGGAATCTCTCTCATAATTCTTACCAACTTCCTTTCCTTAGTCAAAAGATATTACCAAATTTCCAACATAAACTCCATTCTGACACAACGGCAGAAAGCGAAGCAGCAAAATAACAACACATCTGTTACAGATTCTGGGCTAACCTCAATGGCAACAAGAAATGAGATTTGAAAAGACTGAGCTGACCAACTTTCACTGGTACTCCTATCTCGTAAAGCCAACTTATGTTTGTAGCCCAGCATCCAACAGTAACACATGCACAGTTGCTATCGGTAGCAATTGTAAGTTGAGCATAAAACTATTCGGTGGATCTACATGCCAGTTCTGGCATCATGCAAGGACTTATACACATTTCACAAGTATGAACTGTATACTTCAGAAAGAAAATTAGAATTTAATTTTAAAAACCTGTCGTTATCAGAAGGTTCAATATAATTTATACATTATTGAACTGTCCACTCAAGAAAAATGCCCATGATGATTTCGAAAAATTTATTTCTGGCCTCCAGGGGATGCAATGGCCTCATGATATTGATATTGTATTCGCAATCCAATTACTGATCCAGCGACCAGGGTTGAAATCTCACCATTGGAAATGGCTAAATTTGAATTTTAAAAAAGTCAGCGATTACAAGTCTAACAACAGTTATCGTCAACTGAAACAGGTCTCTGCCTTGTATCTGACAAAATCATTTTTTTGGAACAAACAGCAAAGTCAGACTCAATAAAAAAGCCAAACATGAAAAAGCAAAACAAACCACATTTTCGACTCTCAGTTCGAAAGGCATGGGGTTATAGACCATCAACTGAACTTCACACACGTCTCCTTGCACCCATAGGAAATCTGTTGCAATAGAAAACAAAAAGTGATTATTGACAATATACCATTTTAACGAAGTGAAGGGTTATTTGTCATATCTGCCATTTTATTCCTAAGTTAAACACTTCTTCAACAAATGTTTTTGTTCCATTCAATATTGTCATTGTATCCTGTTTTCTTACAACACAACACATTTCCATGTTATGGATTAGTGGTGCTGGAAGAGCACAGCAGTTCAGGCAGCATCCATGTTAACTTTGTATCATATCATCACATAATAATGGGTCAATGCACCAAGTCATTTTGCTGTTTGTCAAGAGTGCTAGAGTTCAAAGAGAGAATGAGAAAGAGGAACCCAGAATTGTAAAGGACAAAGAGTCAGAGACAGAACGGACAAGGAGAAACAGGAATCAAACACCCAGCAAGTGACGGCAGTGAGCCTATTATTATCAAGTCAGCATGGAAAATGATCAGCCTAACAACTATAAATTTGTATTTGTGCTATATAGTACAGGATTTTATTTATTTATTCATTTGTGGGATGTGGGTACTGGTGTATGGCCAACATTTATTGCCCATCACTAGTTGCCCTTGAGAAGGTGATGGTGAGTTGCCTTCTTGAACCACTGCAGTCCACCTACTGTGGATTGATCCACAATGCCATTAGATAGTGAATTCCAAGACTTTGCCCCAGTAACAGTGAAGGAAGGATGATAGATTTCCAAGTCAGGATGAGGAGTGGCTTGGAGAGGAACTTGAAAGTGGTGGTGTTCCCATATACCTGCTGCCCTTGTCTTTCTAAATGGAAGTGATCATGGGTTTGGAAGATGCTGTCACAGTATCTTGGATGAATTTTTGCAGTGTATCTTGTAGATAGTACACACTGCTGCTACTAAGCATCAGTGGTGGAGGGAGAGGATGTTTGTGGATGCTGTACCAATCAAACCAGTTGTTGTGTCTGGGATGGTGTCAAGCTTGAGTGTTGCCTGGATGAGTACAGCCCCAAGAAGTTGGGAGTATCCCATCACACTCCTGACTTGTGCCTTGAACAGGCTTTGGGGAGTCAGAAGGAGTGTAATTTGTTACAGTATTCCTAGCCTCTGACCTAATTCTGCAGCCACTGTGTTTATGCGCTAAGTGCAGTTGAATTTCTGGTCAACGATAACCCCCAGGATGTTGATAGTTGAATGTCAAGGGACAGTGATTAGAATGTAATCTTATTGGTGATGGTATTACAAACCTTTATAGAGTACTCATGAAGCAGAAGGCAGTAAGCTAGAATATGCTTGTAAAAATGATAGCAGGAAAAAGCGGTCCCTTTAAGAGGTAAAGTCCTTTTCTAAGCTTCAAGATTTAGACAGAAAAGTGTATTGGTAAGCAGCTGCAGATAACAGACAGTCCTACAATTGAAACATATCAATTGACCGTGTGACTGGAAACCAGAGGCTTGTTTTGATGTTAAGTCAACCAGCTTGAATATTAGCCAATTAATTTAAATCAGGCCCAAGTTAGCAAAACAATTAAATTTAAATCTGATGGTTTTGACTATTTTGAACCAATCCAATTGTAAAGAAATTAATAGGTCATCAAGAGTATACAAGAGGGCGGCATTTGGAAATTGGTGAGAGCCAAGTACTATCTGAAGAAATAACAATTTTCAGCTCTCAGAGAAAGCACCATCTATCCACAAAAAGTATCTCAGCACTTTTAGATAATAGCCTAGACAAAAGAAACTAAAAGTAAAACATCCCTGACAACAGGATCAGTAGATGAAAGGAGTTTGTGACCTGAGATCAATAGAAGAAAGACTGGAGAGAAAATGGAGAAGGCAGACATTCCAGAAGACACATTTTGTGCAACTTTTGAGACTACGTTTTAATTAATTGTTTTCTTATTACTTGGATTTATGTAAGTGGGACCTGCGTTTATTGGAACAGCCGCATACCAAATGAATTTTAGTTCGGTAAGGGAATAGTTAGTAGTTAGGGGTGAAATGTTCACTTTTTTAGTAATTCTGTTAATTTGTTCACCGTTAGAATTAAATAAATAAATAAATAAATAAACAGCTACTTACTACTTATAAAGTGAACATTAGGGATTCCTTTCATTTAACCACACTTAACAGATTACGAGTGGCAAGGCAAGCTTCTCTGGCTGTTTCTGGTTTAATTATTAGAAGGGAACCTCTACTCCCACCATAACCTGAAACACCAGCCCCAATCTATTATCCAACAGGGTTGAACTTTTCCCCTTCGTAACAACAGTCATAGCCTGGCATTTGTGTGGTGTGAATGGTACTTGCCACTCGTCAGCCCAAACCTGGATATTGTCCAGATAGTGTTGCATTTGAACATGGGGTGCTTCAGTATCTGAAGTGTGGTTAATGATGCTGAACACTGTGCAAACATCAGTGAACATCCCCATTTCTGATCTTACGATGGAGGGAAGGTCATTTATGAAGCAGCTGAAGATAGTTGGGGCCTAGGACACTACTCTGAGGAAGTCCTACAGAGATGTCCTGCCTGGAGACGAGGTGACAAACCTCCAACAACCATGATCATCATCTTGTGTGTCAGGTATGACTCTAACCACTGGAGAGTTTGCCCCAAGATTCCCACAGATTCTTGTTTGGCCAGGGCTGCTCAATGCCACACCTCAGTCAAATGCAGCCTTGATATCAAGGGCTGTCACTCTCAACTCACCTCAGGAATTCAACCCCACAGACATTGATTTTTCCAGGCAAGAAAATGCCACAACAACATGAAGTAGTTATTTTTGTGGAACAGTAAAGAAGAAAAACCAGATCGCAAATAGTGGGCAAAGATGGCTAGGCAGTGAGCACAAGCACACTTGAAGGACAGAGAAGCCAGAGATAAGAACAGAAAGTTAAATAAGGAAGTGGTTATTTATTTAATAAATAAAAATTCCCAGAGCCAAGCAACAGCCTCTTCATTTAATAAGGTTACTCTGCAGATAATGATTACTCTGCAGAGTGGACACTTCTCAGTAGTCTTGTCTGTGTCTCTCCACAAGTGCGTAAGCATCATGTACCAAGAGTCCAGCAGTTGGATGTGGATGACTCTGGCTTACCATGATTCTGATTATTGGCAACTAAATGGTGATGGGTAAGCAAGAGGAAGGAAAGATATTTTGGAAGCAGAGGGTACAGAAATTGAACGAACAGAGTCAGGGAGACAACAGGTGTAAAGGAATAGTGGGTCTGGAACAGCGAAGAGACTTGATAATGGAAGGATGGGAAAGCAAAGAGATGAAGTGGCTGAGAAAAGGTGCAACTTCCAGACTTGGCAGTTCCTTTCCTGCCACACAACCATAATTCATTTGAAAGAACAGAGACAAAAAAAAACACGAGAATGCAATTAGAAATAATGTTAAGTGGAAGAGATTTAAACAGATTTGGGAACAGAAATTTTAAAAACTCGCCAAGAGAAAAAAAAATCTTCATTTAATTCTGAGCAACCCTGCTAGGTGAGCCACTGGAAACATGCTAAAGTTGCTCATTAGGGATTACCTTGTGCTTTCTTCTTGATCATTAAGTTTAACAAGTAAGTTTAGATTCTCCCTCCATAATTGCATTGTATTCACATTATTGCTATTCCAGAACGGATTTTCCTTGAATAAATGCTATGACACCAAGGCATTATCCTTCTTGCTTTGCTCCACTACCCTGAGCGCTCTCATCATTACCACTAGACCACTACCTGCTACATTTGCCTCAAATTGACTTCAAGCATTCTTCAGTCAGAGATATATTTAATTTGCAATAAGACACCAAATCAACTTAATTTCTCCAACAGTTTGGTTTTCTTTCAGTCACAACTGTCTGACAAAAAACACAAATTACAGCCTGATCTCAACCCTTCACATGGAGAAAATAAACCGGAGTTTATTTGAGTGCAGCAGCAGTAATACACAAAGCTTGTTTGTGGATGTGCTGCCAGTCAATTCAGCACTGATTCTCAGTGGCAGATGTTCATTGAACCCTAAAAGGTTGTAATCTGTTGTCTCAAAAGATCCTGAATACCTTGGTGAGATCCTCTCTCAATCTTCTCTGCTACAAATTTAAAACAACTGTGTCATTTGTAGTACTTTTTTTTTGCATGATTCCCTTCCTATAATAAATCAACCAGAATTACACATTCTGCACTTTGCACAAAAGAAAAATTGGCCTGTTCAGGTCAAGAACCACAAACTGCAATTTGTGTTCCAAGCTTACCAAATAATCAATATTTACCCAATACTCAAAGTCTAACAAGTAACTGATTTCTCAAAACAACCTGCTTTATGCTCAAGGAAGTAATTCTTTGTCGTATTACTTACTTCAAACATCTTTAAACTCTCGAAGTTATATGGGAACAACTGGACAATGTGACAAGAAAATAAAAATCAATATTGATCAGTGCTTTTTGGAAACTGAGTTTCCAAGTTGATATTTGCATTATGTTCAAATATGAAGCAAGATGATATCAATGCACTTGGGTCACAGATCATCATTATCTCACAGCATGTTAGAACAGGCTCAAGGAAAAGGGCATCCTCTTGCTCCTATGTTCCTTCTTGTATTCGTAACCTTAGGGAACGGAGGATGAAGTTTAGCTAGTTCAAATTTGATGGGCTAAAGGTCATCCATACAAATGAATCGCCTACAATCGATGCCTTGGGGTTACCAGTGAGCAGAAACTCAACTTGACTAGCTATTTAATTAAGGTGGCTACAATAGCAGGTCAGAGGTTAGGAATACTGCAATGAAAAATTCACTTCCTATCAATGCAGTGTCAGTCAATTCAGCACCAAGGTGTACTATCTATAATAATGCAATGGAGAAATTCAAAGATTCTGAGACAGCACCTTTCAAACCCAAATCCCCTTCCCTCTCCATGTACCCTTTACCAACCTGACACCTTAACCTCACATTAACCCTATGTATTTGACTGTTCACAAGAACCATTAAAGTGGCTGTCGTTAAAGCTGGACGTTTAAACCAGAGAACAGTACGGACTGCTGTAAAACAGGGGATTCGACTCTCCAACTAACCTGCACTACATAGGACCTGTCACATTTGAAGATCAGAATCTCCTGTCAGAAATGCAAAACTAAGTTAGCTTTAAGAAAAGTCATCCTTATGCGATTGTCACTCCTTACAAAAATCCAATTCAATATTGTCAACTTTAAAAGAAAATTATGGTGGTTGATTATGATGAAAAATGTTATGTTGCAGCACAAATAATGAATGAGCAGTCACAAACTATTGTCATTGGCATAACTGTTTCTCCCAAGTAAACATAAGGACACAAATCTTTTATCTGAAATCCTTGGAGACAGTTGATTTTAGGATTACGGACATTTTCACAGTGAAATTAAAAAAAACTTAGCAAACAGCAGACACAAGTATGACTACTATAAGCGCTGAAATGCAACTGACGCCTACCAGTACTGGGCCATGACACCATATCACATTTGAGTGACATGGGTTGAGTCAGTGTGGAATTGGGTCACCTGTTCGCACGCCAAACAACTTTGTTATACAGAAAAAAACTTCACAAAGAAAGTCTTTGATTTTAGGATTTTTGAATTTCAGATAAAGGATTGTGTACCTGTACTTTACAACTTGGTTTTCAACTAATTCATAGCTTTCAGACGTTGCTCAGGAAGCATTGATTGCTGTTCCAATTCTCCTCAGTTGATCGTGTTAAGAAACGCTCTTAAACGAAGACTTGAAGGACCCAGTGTTGGACTGGGCTGGACAATGTTAAAAATCCCAACACCAGGTTATAGTCCAACAGGTTTATTTGGAAGCACTAGCTTTCAAAGCGCTGGTCCTTCATCAGGTGGTTGTGGAGGTCAAGATCATGCTCAGAATTTGTAGCCAAAGGAGTGCAGTGTAAGAAGATGTGATACAGTAAACAAAATTAATTTTAAAACTTTCATCTTTTATAATGGGATATGGTGATTTCTGTTCTTTGATATGCAAATCCTAGAACTTCTTTTAAATTACATTCTCAAGATAGCTCAGCTTTTTAGACAATAGGTGTTAAGTCTGTCTGTGTCCCAATGCTACGTCAGTCTGACAAACCCTCTGTATAGTTTTACAAGGATTCATGCAATCTTTGAGCAAAATAAAATGTAATTCTGCAAAAACAAATTCATCCCATAAGCTTATATGTGTGCGCACATAGGAGTGACCCAGAGAGAGTGCCAGAGTGTGTATTGTGCAGTGGAGTCACCTGTAGCGTGACATGAATCCAAGGTCTCAACTAAGGCAATTCCAGGGTACTCAACTTTGCTATCAGCTCTGCTCAGCCAGTCTGCGTTGTTGCTTGTCCCGAAGTCCACCTTGGAGGATGGTCACCCGAAGGTCCGAGACCAAATGTCCCGGACCACTTAAGTGTTCCCCAACTGGAAGGGAACACTCCTACCTGGTGATTGTTGTGCATGGTCCATTCATCCATTGTCGTAACGTCTGCTTGGTATCGCCAGTATACCATGCCTCAGGGCATTCTTGCCTGCAACATATGAATTAGACCACACTGGCCAAATCACAAGAGTACTCGCTGTGTACTTGGTGAGAGGTGCCCCCACAATGGTGCTATCTGTGTCAATACTCTGACACATCTTGCAGCGGCTGCTGTGGCAGGGCTGAATGTGTTGTTGCACTGAAGACTGGGCAGTTTGCAACGAATCATCATCTGTTTAAGGTTTGGTGATTGTTTAAAAGGCAAGAAGTGGAGGCGCAGCGAAGGTCTTGGCAAGGTGCTAATCCTTATCGATAATCTGTTGCAGGCTGCAAAGAACATGGCGTAGTCGTTTGGCTCCCAGGAAATACTGGGCAACGAAGCACACCCTGTTGCAGCCTGTGTCTCTCTCTCGTGAGGTGGTCATTACGGTTTCTCGCTGTGGCACTTCAGAACTGGCGGTTGATGAGTTGAGCATTGTTCTTATGAGGGCATCCTTGAGCATTTTCAAGTGTCCGTCATGTTTTTCCTCATCCAAACATCCCGTAGGGGATGGCTGTTTGAATGTGTTTTGGGTGGAAGCTAGAGAAGTGTATCATCATGAGGTTATCTGTGGGTTTGTGGTAGAGTGAGGAACTGAGGTGCCCATCCATGATGGAGATGCACGTGTCCAAGAATGAGACTAATACAAGTGAGAGAGTTGCCCATGGTAAGTCTGATGGCGGGATGAAACTCGTTGATATCACTGTGTAGTTGTTTCAGTGACTCCTCACCATGGAGGGGTATCGATACAGGTAACACCATGACAAATGGGATCACCTCCCACCATGTACACAGTAGTACTCATGTGACTCAGCCAACATATTCTATCTCATACACTGCAGGCAAGAATGTCCTGAGGCATGGTACACTAGCGATACCGAGCAGGCTCTAAGACAACAGATGAATGGACACCACAACAATCACCAGGCAGGTGTGTTCTCTCCCAGCTGGGGAACACTTCAGTGGTTCGAGACATTCAGCCTCAGACCTTCAGGTGACCATCCTCCAAGGCAGACTTCAGAACAAGCAACAATGCAGAGTGGCTTGGCTGAAGCTGATAGCATCAATACCCATGGGAATGGCCTCAACCAGGATCTTGGGTTCATGTCACACTATAGGTGAGCCCCACTGCCTGAGAGACACACACACAACCTCCCTCATACACGCTCTCTCTCATATGCATACACGCTCTGCACTCTCTCATATCCCATCACACAGTCAACTACACACACACACACGCTTATGGGGTAAATTGTCTTTTTCAGAATTACATTTTTCTCAAAAACTGCATGAATCCATGTAAAACTCAAACTACACAGAGGGAGTGTCAGTCTGACATCGCATTGGGACATAGATTTTGCACCTATTGTTTAAAATGCTGCGCTATCTGGAGAATGTGATTTAAAAGTTAGAAGTTAGAAAATAGAACATTACAGCGCAGTACAGGCCCTTCGGCCCTCGATGGTTCCACAGGTTGGTGCAACAATCTGAAGCCCATCTAACCTACACTGTTCCATCCTCATCCATCTGCCTATCCAATGACCATTTAAATGCCCTTAAAGCTGTGAGTCTACTAATGTTGCAGGCAGTGCATTCCACACTCCTATTACTCTGAGTAAAGAAACCACCTCTGACATCTGTCCTAGATCTATCACCCCTCATGCTAGCCATCACTATCTGAGGAAAAAGGTTCTCACTGTCCAACCTATCCAACCCTCTGATGCTCTTATATGTCTCAATTAAGTCACCTCTCAACTTTCTTCTCTCTAACAAAAACAACCTCAAGTCCCTCAGCCTTTCCTAGTCAGACTTCTCTCCATACCAGGCAGCATCCAAGCAAATCAGCTCTGAACCCTTTCCAAAGTTTACACATCCTTGCTATTGTGCAGTGTCCAGAACTGTACTCAATACTCCAATTGTGGCTGCACCAGAGTTTTTACAGCTGCAGCATGATCTCATGGTTCTGAAACTCAATCCCTCCACCAATAAAAGCTAACACACCGTATGCCTTCTTATAACCCTATGAACCTGGGTGGTGGCAACTTTCAGAGATCTATGTACCTGGATACAGAGATCTCTCTGCTCATCTACACTACCAAGAATCTTATCATTAACCCAGTAATCTGCATTCCAGTTACTCCTTCCACAGTGAAAATCACCTCACAATTTTCCACATTAAACTCCATTTGCCACTTCTCAGCCCAGCTCTGCAGCTTATCTAATGTCCCTCTGTGCCCTACAACATCCTGCGACACTATGCACAACTCTACCAACCTTCGTTTCATCTGCAAATTTACTACCCATTCCTTTTATGCCTTCAGCCAGGTCATTTATGAAAATGATAAACAGTGGTTCCAAAAAAGATCCTTGCAGTACACCACTAGTAACTGAATTCCAGGATGAATATTTCCCATCAACCACCACCCTCTGTCTTCTTTCAGCAAGTCAATTTCTGATCCAAACCACTAAACAAACCCTCAATCCAATGCCTTCGTATTTTGTGCAATAGCCTACCGTGAGGAACATTATCTAACACCTTAATGAAATCCATATCCACCACATCAACTGCTTTAACCTCATCCACCTGTTTGGTCACCTTCTCAAAGAACTCAGTAAGATTTGAGGCATGACCTAGGATTTACATCCCATGCATTTACAAGTTCTGGGATTTAAGTATCTAAGAACAAAAACCATCATATCCCATTATAAAAGACGCAAGTTTTAATCTAGGATTGTTTAATGCATCACATCTCCATGACACTGGACTCCTTTGGCTATAAATTTTGAGACCACTTTCTTGAACTATGGCAGTCTATGCAGACAAATGACTGTCAGGGTCACCATGGAAATTAGTGTAAAAGCTTTATTTAAATTAATACGTCACCTATTTTTTTACTTCTTTCTTCACCACGGTGATGTGCAATAATTGGTGAGTAAATGAAAGGGCTCTTGGAGGACGTGTTCTGATTGAGTGTATTTTTTATTTTTTGTGGGCGGAGGTTAACTGGAAGATTCAAGAGTTTTACAGACCTAATGGGAAAAGGAACAAGAGAATTAAAAGCATTAAAAATTTCTACACTACATTTGGGAACCGTAACATTATGAAGAGCACAAAAATAAACATTTCAGACCATTCCTTCTATGATAAAAGATACAACAAATAGGAAAGCTAACTTAAGTAAATATATACTGTTTATAGATTTTTTTTTAAAAAGGCACAACTCAATGAGAATAAGCAACCAGTTTAATATTTTAAAATTATTCACTTAAAACTAAAAGCAATTAAAAGGTCATGTGACAGTACAATCTTACAAGTTCCCTGAAATAATTAGTGTCATTACAAAAGAATGACGTTATTTCTTCAAAGATGCTCGCATTACTTGAACTTGCTCGCTACCATAAAAGTGGTAAATTTGTAACTGCTACCACTGTTTGCAAAATCAGCATGTGGTGCAATCAAAACTTTGTTCTCCGCATTTTCTACATTTCAAGTGGACACGGAAATACAGGAGAATTGGATTAGGTAGAGCCTAGTGTTTGTGAGAATTTGGATTTGGGATTATATTTAAATTAGCTATGATCTCTTTGCACATGAGACATCATGCAAGGTTACTGGTCTCAATTTGTCTAAGATGCACTGCAACATTCTTGTACAAATCCCACTTATTCAATATTAGCTCCAATTGCACAGAAATCTGAAGACTTCCATCCTGAACCAATTCTCCACTTTGTGCTGTGCTCACTAGCATGTGGCACAGAAATTAATCCTCAGATTACTGATTTTAAAAGTTCACTTTTCTCTCTTGCACACCAAAATTTACCTTCAGGACGGTTTTCCTGTTTCTATTAGTCACTGGTACCAAGGTGGACCACAACCTCTGACTGATCACCCACCGCCATAAGATTGTCCTATACAAAAAGTGAGCGACATCCTTGAGCCTCACCCTAGTGTGTCAACAAACCATCCTGGAGTCACAGCTGCCATGATTGTAACGTGGTCAGCCAGGTGGACATCATAGAATGAGTTCCTGGATTGACTTTGTTAACAGTCCCAATCAGGGAGTCCTGGCTGACTGTTATAAACAGGAATGTCAGAGATTCTGCTCACTCAGAGCTGGCTCTCAGGAAGCTGGACCAGTGTCAAGTACTATGCATGTATAAATAAAGGGTGACTTGGTGATGGGATACTGTGGAATTATTCCAACATCTAGGACTCTAAAAATTCCTATTAAAATTAATCCTAATAATGATACTCTACACTGCTTCACAGCAGTGAGACCACAGACCTGATTCTGGCTGCACTCCTCAATGCAACATTAACCTTCACCAGTAACCAGTTTTACACTTTGGATAGTGAACAATGTGGACTCAGAAGGGGGCTACTACCCAGCTCTTCCTTGACAGTTCAGTGGTTATAACACAAGAATCTTTCCACTGTCCATCTTCTTGTCTGAACTCTACTCCTGCTCACTATAAATGTGAATTTGGTGGCACTATCCTCTTTCAGAGTAAGGGCCAACAAGGCCTGCTTATTCTACCACGGCAAAAGAAAACTACTTGGTGATCTGAGAAGAGGTTCTTGTCTTACATATGACAATATGAAAGAGATCACATTGTGAATAGAACAAAACACAAACAAGACATGAGGGTGCTGGTACCTATCAGAAATATACAATATGGCCTCCTTTACATTGGCAAGAATAAAGAGAGACCGAGTGACTGTTTTGTATAATACTTTATCCATAGGAATGACTCCAACCTTCCAGTTCCTTGTCATTTCAATAAACCACCTTGGTTCCAAACTAACATTTCCATCCTGATCTTATTACAGTATGAAAATGAAACTCAACGCAAGCTGAAGGAATAGCACCTAATTTTTCCCTTAGTCACTTTACAGACTCTAAGGCTTAATATTGAGTTCCACAGCTTCACAGTAGAACCTCAAATCATTTTTTTTATTACATTCCCCAGCTCCCCTGATCATGTCTTGTTTCTTTCTCGTTATCTGTTCTCATTAGAGTAAACACATTCTCCTTTTCACAGCTAAAATTTACACCCATTATACATGTTTATCTCCTTTACCACCATTGTCACTGCCTTTTGATCGTGGCACTCAAAATCTGTCCCACTTGCTTCTCCACCCACTCTACTGTGCATCAAACTATTTTTCAGCTCATTTCAATTCCAAAAGATAAGTCATGCCAGAACCAAACAGTGAACTCTGTTTCTCTCTCCACAGATCCTGCCAGATTTCCCAATTTTATCCAACACTTTGTTTTATTGCAATATTTACCAGTTTGGAAATGACAAAACTAGTTGGGATTGCAAGTTGCAAGGTGAATACAAGGTGGTTTTAGGGTGATCTTAATAAGTTGCTATGTAGGCAAAATATGGCAAATGCAAAATAACATGGATAAAAGTGAAATTGAAAAGAAAGACAGCGAATTATTTCAATATTGGCATCTTGGGGGGAGATGTCGATGTATAACAGGATTTGGATACCCTTGTACACTAGTCAATGAAAGTAAACTGGCAGGTGCAGAAAGCGATCAGGAAAACAAATGGTATGCTGGCTGTTGTTGCAAGAGGATCCAAGATCAGATGTAGGGATATTATATTGCAATTCTAGAGGGACTGTTGTCTAAGATTTTGGTTTGACTGGGCTCGTGTTCACTAGAGTTTAGAGTAATGAAAAGGAATGGTTACAACGTATCAAGTGCCCTAACAGGACAAGACTGATTTGATTTATTGCAGTCACATGTACCTAAGTACAGTGAAAATCTTTGTTTGCAAGCGGTATAAACAGATCATAATAACAAAGGACATACAGATCATTGGGTCATTCGACAGCATGAGGCATACAAGTTACACTGCTCAGGTGGTGCCCGAGAGAAGATCAACATCATTTGAAGTTACAGAGTCCATTCATTACTCATAACAGCACAGAAGAAGCTGTTCTTGAACCTGTTGGTGCATGTGTTCAAAGGTTCTGTATCTTCTGCCTGACAGAAGAGATTACAGGAGACCATTACTGATATGGGAGGAGTCTTGGGCGATATTGGCAGCCTTTCTGCAGCAAAGTATCAACAGAAGGTTAGCACGGTGGCTCAGTGGTTAGCACTGCTGCTTCACAGCACCAGGGTCCCAGGTTCAATTCTAGCCTTGGGCGACTGTCTGTGTGGAGTTTGCACACTCTCCCAGTGTCTGCATGGGTTTCCTCCCACAGTCCAAAGATGTGCAGGTCAGGTGAATTGGCCATGCAAAATTGCCCATAGTGTCAGGTGCATTAGTCAGAGGGAAGTGGCTCTGGATGGATTACTCTTCGGAGGGTCGGTGTGGACTGGTTGGGCCGAAGGGCCTGTTTCCACACTGTAGGGAATCTAATCTGAAAAAAAGGTTGGCTTCCATGTTGGTATGGGCTGTGCACACAACCTTCTGTTGTTCCTTACAGTCTTGGGCAGAGCAGTTGCCGGACCAGGCCATCATGCACCTGGACAGTATGCTTTGTCTGGTGCATCTGCACAGATACATACATGATGAATTTCCTAAGCCACCTCAGTTCTTTTGTTTTACCGACATGGGGGGGGAAATCATCGCACATGACACCAAGCCCTTTCTCTCTTCAGTATTCTAACTCATCATTGTTTGATATCACTCAACCACGTGGTTTGGAATTTGGCTACAGAGACATGGATGTACAGAGAGTACAGCAGGAGTTGACAATGCATCCTCCAGGAGCTCCACTTTTGAGGGTTATCATAGAGGAGGTGCAGTTATCTATCTTCACTGATTGCAGTCAATGGGTGAGGAAGCTAAGGACCCAGTTGCAGAGGGCAAAGCCAAGACCTAGGTCTCGGAGTTTTGAGATCAATGTATAGCAGAATATGGTGTTGAAAGTAGAGCTGTCGTCGATAAGTAGGAGTCTGATGCAGGTGCCCGATGCAGGTGCCCTTGTTGGCTAGATGTTCCAGGAATGAGTGCAGGGCTAGGGAAATGGCATTCGCTGTGGACCTGTTACTTAAGTAAGAAAGTTACAGGGAACTGAGGCAGGCGAAACTGGTTGCTAACTGGATGCTTACACTGGTTAGGGAGTCTAGGATCAGTGCTCACAATCTCAAGGTAAGAAGTAGGCCACTTAAAACTGAGACAAGGAAACATTATAAGATGGTCCATCCATGGAACTTGCTACCACAGAAGGCTGAGGAAGCCAAGTCACTGAGGATATTCAAGAAAGAGAACAATAAATCTTTAGGTATTGAAGGCATAAAAGGGGTATGGAGAAATTGGGAATAAAGGATCAGCTACGATCACAATGCATGGTAGAGCAGGCTCGAATGGCCTGAATAACCTATCACTGCTCCTAGTTTCTATTAAATTAAAACGACTTTTCTAGGAATTCTGAATGACTACATTCCGCACTTCAACTCTAGTGGACAGTGGCCTGTCAACAAATTCTGGAAGAGACTTAATTTTTTTTCTTTTACTAGATTAGTAGCAGCTTTAAGTTGAGCAACACAAAGGCCACGGAGAAGATAGGGAGATGCACTGGGTGAACAAAGTTAAAAAAAATCACAACACCAGGTTATAGTCAAACAGGTTTATATAGAAGTACAAGCTTTCAGACCACTGCTCCTTCATCTAGTGAGACTAGCTACCTGACAAAGGAGCAATACTCCAAAAGCTTGTACTTGCAAATAAACCTGTTAGATGAAAACCTGATGGTGTGTGATTTTTAACAGAGAAGGTAGACAGCTCTACTGAAGAGGTCAGTCAGCTCTTCCTGAGGTCAGCTTCCACATCTTCGAATGACATTGTTAAGTACAACTTCTACATGAGGAAGAGGGAGCCATAGGCAAGCTTTTAGGGAATTTCCATGGAAATAATTTGCAAACAGAAGAGAAGCCAGCATTAGAGATGCTATAAAATTAACATTAAAATTGAGCAAGGGAACTCCCACCAAGGTGAGCATCAGCCAAGGATAAGTCAGAGTTGCAGGAAATAGGAATACAATTCAGAATTGGCAAGACATTCAATCATTTGTAATAGAGGTGGTGGTGGTGGTTGGGAATGACGGAGTAGCTTGTACAGGTAGAGGGGCTGGAAGTACATATTTTAATGAAGTTTTAATGATGGTCACTTATATAAAGCTGAAAAACCATTTTAAACAAGTCTCCAGCAAGGGAAGGTATGATCTAGTTAGGATTGGTTTAGGAAATAATTGTTCACAGAATGATCAACAGATGGAATAAATAGCCAAAGTGAATGCGTTTTTTTCCCTTTATTCTTTCATAGAATGTATGTGTCACTGGCAAAAAGAACATTAACTATCCCTAATTGCTCTTGAAATGAGTGGCTTACTTGGCCATTTCAGAAGGTAGTTAAGAGATAACTATGTTGCTGTGGGTCTATAGTCACAAGTAATAACAATCATTTGATATTCAAGACTAAGCCAACTTTGGGTGAATCAAATTTGAACAACTCCCTTTAATTGTGCTTTGAATTCAGATGAGTCATTGAATATGAAATACTTTGGTTAAGTGCTTTGACCAAGTTTGTAGAACTTAATCTAAATATGGACAAAAACAGAAAGGAAGGCACTGGATTTGAATGTCCAAGTTGTAAAAGATTGCATACAGACACCACTACCTACAGCGTGAGCATCTGTTCTTGACAAGGTAAAACAGTCTTACCTGACAATCGGAAGTTTTGTAAGAGGAATTGGAAGCAATTTCACACCATCAGGTAGTGTGACATTTTCCATAGTACCAGGGCATTTTGTGGTGTAGTTCTCCAAACTCTGAGAAACTTCCTTTTTCTCTGCAAAACATCACCATAAAAATCCAGCTAAATGCTGTTCTTGATTTGCTCAACAGGAGCTCCAAATTTTAACCTCGGTCAGGATACAATTGTGAAAAGCATAGTTATAAAACTGACTAGGGGTGGAAAATGACCTGAAATGATACTACTCAATTTCTGCCAGAATACTCGAGCCTTTGTCAAAAGGTTTTGCAAGAGTGCAGGATTGTATCCTTAAACTGTATTCTGACAAAAAGCAAGTATTCTTTTAAACAGTTAATATACTTAAATAGATTACATAACATGTCATAGCCAACTTTGCAGCCTATTCTATAGGGAGCACCCAGAACACCACTGTAACCATCATTATAAAACACAGAATAATCTCTGATAGCAAACTGTACCTCAGCACCCTACTTAAAACCAAATCAGATCAAGACTGTTGCAACTTGCACATCATTTGTGAACTTTGGACAGTTAATTGAAGAGGGCATTTGAAACCTTACGACCAAGTTCGTTGAATCAAGATATACAAAATGCAATAATACAAGGAATACTGGATATGTACAGCACTAATTCATCAACAGATCCTATCCAGTAAACATCAATACATCAAGTAGCAGTTCCCATTTCATGATGTTAACCATAACATTTGAGTTCAAGTTACAAACAGCCTTAAAAATCCAAAAGGCTCTTGGTCTATTTACAGTATAAATTAATTGTCTTCGTGAAGTCAAGGAAATTAATCTTTCAACCAAAAGTTGACATGGCCAGGCACATCGTGCACAAGCTAAAAATGAATAATTAATTTAACAAAGCACTATTGCAATACATGAAACAAGAAATAATTTGCTAGCAATAATGGATGAGATACATGTGATACAGTAAATTCCTAATTCACCAGTTTTACGATGTGATTTTAAATTCTGGATAACTCAAATATTTCATCTTAAAAAGTATAACTTTGAAATATCAATTGAGTACACTGGTCTAGTAAACTGGTTGATTGACAACTGTTCAGAATGTGTTACTGGAAAATTTAGACATAAATACCAAATGCTGGCAATGATTAACAGATGTGTTAGCACCTATGATGAAAACAAATAATTGAATATTTGAAACATTCCTGCTGAACTGAAATCTAAAAAAGGTAGACAAGCATATTAAAACCAAACAGAAGGAGGAAATGTGTACAAACTTAAGAACAAAAATGACAACTTTGTTCACGTACAGCACTTCACTGAACCAAAAGTTAAATTACCACATGGAGTTTGGTCTCCTTCCAAGATTGAACATTTTCATTTAGATCCATCAGAATTCCTAATTCAAAGACCATATAGGAATTACCCAAGAAGTTTAAAGTTCCAGTGGGTGGTTACTCCTATCTAGAGCCTTGTGGAAAAACTCTCCAACTTACTTTCCTGAATAGCTATCATGGAAATGTTAGCCAGATTAACATATTAAAACCCAAATATCTAGTTGACACCATCTTCCTCCAACACTACTTGACCCAATCCATCTAAGCCATCCTATTCTCTTTCCTCAATGTACAAATCTACCCAACGATACATATCTAAGATACTCAAACCAATGCAGTTACATTTAAAAACTTTATTGAGTGCAATTCAGCAGCTGATGCTTTTTAAAAAAGGCAAGGCTTGGCCTCTCCTGTACTGCAATGAGCCTTCAGGATCACCCTAAATGAGGAACAATAGGCAAAGAAACAGGAAGGGTTAAGGAATGAATTGCAGAGTTTTGGGTATCATTTGTCAAAAGGCATGGCCACCAACAGTGGAGCAAGTGAAAGCTGGGTTGCTTAACAGGCTAGAATTAAAGGAGAGCAGATTTTGAAGACTAATCCTTAATCTGTCTTTCATCCCAAAATCGTTGAAAGCATTGCCACCTCAAACCAATGTCACCTGTCCCAGAATTCTACGTTTGAAACCTCTAAATCGCCTACTGTCTCTATCACAGTGCAGAAGTGCTTTTTAATCAAAATCATAATTGACAAACTACCTTTCCTCATTTTTCAATATGTTTGTAGTCTTCTGCACAACTGACGACCTCAACTTCCTTCAATCTCTCCAGTACAATCCAAATGGATGACAATGCACCATTCTTATTAATTCATAGAATCATACAGTGCAGAAGAGGCTTATCAGTCCATCAAGTCTACACCAACAAAAACTACTTTAATCTACACTAGTCCCACTTTCCAGCACTTGGCCACAACTTTGAATGTTACGACCTTTCAAGTGTTCAGCCAGGTACTTCAAGATTGTGAAGTTTCCCACCTCAAACACCCCCAATAGGCAGTGCATTCCACGTTCCCACCACACTCTGGATGAAAACATTATTCCTCAAATCCCCTGTAAGCCTCCTGTACTACACCTTAGAACTATGCCCCATTGTTATTAACTCTAACTATTGCCAACAGCTGCTTTTGATTCACCCTGTCCATGCCACATTATCTTACACATCGCCAATCAGGTCTCCTTCAGCCTTCTGTATTTCAAAGGAAAACAAACTTTTCCAGTACTCTTCATAGCTAAACCGCTCCATTCCAAAATTGCTTCTACACCCCTCGGCTGCAATGACAGGCTTTATATAGTGCAGTGACTATAAGTGCACACAGCACTCTAGCTGTGGCCTACCAAAGTTTTGTACAACTCCAACACAATCTTCCTGCTCATATAATCTATGCCATGACCAATAAAGGCAAATGAGCCATATGTTGCCTTAACCACACCATTGATCCTGCCTTGCTGCCTTCAGGGATCTATGGATAAGCACCCCAATACCTCTGTGCCTCTTCGCATTCATTGACACTTTTATCTCATCACTTCTTCCAAAGTTAATTATCTCTCATTTAACTTGATCTGCCACTGAACTGTTTATCTGTCCAACCCATACTTCTATAATCTAAGACTTACTTTCTTACAGTCAACCACACAGTCAATTTTTGTGTTATAAGGAACCCAGCACTGATCCCTGTGGTACGCCTCTGTATAACAGCCCCCAATTACACAAAACGCTTTCTATCAACACCCTCTGTCTCCTACCACGAAGCCAATTTTGGATCCAACTTATAAAGTTACTATTGATTCCATGTGCTTTCACCATGGGCGACATGAGACCCGGGTTCAATTCCCGCCTCGGGAGTTCTCCCAGTGTCTTGCACATTCTCCCCGTGTCTGCGTGGGTTTCCTCCGGGTGCTCTGGTTTCCTCCCACAATCCAAAAATGTGCAGGTTATGGCCATGCTAAATTGCCCGTAGTGTTAGGTGAAGTTCTCCCAGTGTCTTGCACATTCTCCCCGTGTCTGCGTGGGTTTCCTCCGGGTGCTCTGGTTTCCTCCCACAGTCCAAAAATGCTAAATTGCCCGTAGTGTTAGGTGAAGGGGTAAATGTAGGGTGGGTGGGTTGTGCTTCGGTGGGTCGGTGTGGACTTGTTGGGCCGAAGGGCCTGTTCCCACACTAAGTAATCTAATCTAATCTTCTTTACAGGTCTCCCACGTGGGACCATGTCAAAGGTTTTGCTGAAAGCCACAAACTTGATCAACTGCACTACCTTAGTCGACACACTTGGCTGCCTCTGTGAAAAACTATATTACTTTTGCTTAGTAGGACCTCCCTGTAACAAAATCATGCTGACTATCCCTGATCAAACACTGCAGCTCTAAATGGAGGATAATTCTCTCCATTAGACGTCTCTAGTCTAACAGTCTTATCTGTAATTACACTCGCTCAACCTGACGTTTTCCTCATACACTGCCATTTTCACTACTTGCATTCCCACCTATTTTTATGTCATTTGCAAACGTGTAGCATGTTCACTTCCTTCATTCAAGTAATTGACATGTGTTACAAATAATTGTGGTTTGAACACTTATTCTTGTGGAACTTCACTAGTCACAGGTTGCCAACCTGAAAATGCCCCCCTTATCCCAACTCCCTGCCTATCAGTTTGCCAATCTTATATCCATGCTAATATAGTAACCTAATACCACAGACTCTTAACTTATTAAGTAGCTGAACATGGCGGTTCCTTATCAAATATTTTTTGGAAATTTATGTTATATCTACTACTTCATCTTTATCTGTCCTACATGTTACCTACTTACCACCACCCAGTAGCTCCCCTCCAAGTCAATCACCACCTGACTTAGAAATATATCACTGTTCGCAGGTCAAAATCCTGGAATTTCATCTCAAAGGACATTGTGGGTCAACCTACAATACATGCACTGCAGCAATTCACCATTACCTTCTCAAAGTCAACTAGAGAAGGCAATAAGTGCTAGGCACCCAACATCACCCACATCCCATGAGTGAATTAAAAAAAAACTTTGTCTCTACCACCTTCCTTGGAAAAATTAAACCACATTAGGAATTAAAAAGTTGGGTCATAACCTTTCCAATTTCCTCCCTCACCTCCCAAAGAAACCTGGGATGCAACTCACCTAGAGTTGGGGATGTGTCCACTTTTAAGACTGCCAAACCTCAAATATCTCTTCACTCACTGTGTCAATCTGCTCAAAGAACATCTTGGCCCCTCTTCCCAAATTTCATCCTGACATCCTCCTTCCCCAAAGTACAGACAGATCTGAAGTACTCTTTTAAACACCAAAAACTAATGTTTAGGGTGTCTGCTGGTTCCTCGTACAGATTGTCCCCTTGGTCCCTAATGGGTCCTTCTTTTTCCTTGTTTATATGTGCTGAATATCCTGGGATTGTCTCCAATCTTAACCATTATTGTTTTTCATGTTCCCTCTTTGCTCTCCTATTTGCTCAAGTTCTCCCCTGCACTTTCTAAATTCCGTTCAGGTCACCACTGATTTGCTCTCTTTGAGCCTTTTAAAAGCTGCCTCTCATTTTTATCTAGTCCAGAATATTTCCAGATATCCACAACTCGCTGGACTTGTTGCTTGACATTTCACCCAAAAGGGAACACGTTAGACTTGTACTCTTAGAATTCTGTTTTGAACACTGCTCCACAAACCACCTCCCCCCCCAACCCCATGCCCCCTCCACCACTACCCCCTCCCCCCACCCCGCACTGATCTGCAACAGATTTACTCAGCTCTCACTGCCCAATCTTCTTTGGCCAATAATGTAATAAAATACGTTAGTCCCTTCCACTCCACAGATGCAATTCCGAAATTAGAGGAAATGATCTGCTTCCGAAACTAACTTACATTCCTGCTTTTCTAGATTCCTCAAATCTATTTTGTCCTCCAATTCTTTCTCCATTAGCTCTAATATTCTTTTACATTTCTTTCCCAGTGCTCTAGCCCCATATCCATTGTTTTCACTCATCATAAATCGGGGAAAAAACTTGGAATTACTGGAAATGCTATACAAAAACAAGACACATTATAAACACTCAACAGATCGAGAATTATCTGCAGACAAAGGTTACAGTATATTACAGATGAACAATACAATGTATTTTTCTTTCCCTCTTCTCTTCAACCTAGTTACTTCTTAAAACTACTTACATAGAATAAATATAAATTTAGTCTCTTATCCAAGAAAAATAAGATAACAATTATCTAATTATCAACACACAAAAGACATAAGGATTTGTATTGCAAAACTGTAAGGAACACAATAAATGACTAATCTTAAATTATCCTTTTTGAGAACCCAATGTTTTATTTCTTTCATTTAATGTCATTCTAAGAGCTGATACTGGCTTTCAATTTTATTTTGCAAACAGAAACAATTCCAACAATCAGCAGACAATTTCAGGTTTGTTAAATGTCATGAAAACAGTTAGCAAGCTTTCTTTGAGTTAAATAGAGTCGATACGTTCGACAATATATTGACCACCATATCATCCAGTTTAATGTAAATGACCCCTCGAGGTTCAGAAACAGACCAGCCTTAAAAAAATTAATCTATCAAGCTAAACTTGTAATAAGATATGGGCTGCAGCTAACTCTTCTAGACCAATGGCCCAAGGAGTGGCAGGAATTTAATCTGGATCGATGTGAGGTGCTGCATTTTGGGTAGGCAAATCAGAGCAGGACTTATGCACTTAATGGTAAGGTCCTGGGGAGAGTGGCTGACCAAAGAGACCTTGGAGTGCAGGTTCATAGTTCCTTCAAAGTGGAGTCGCGGGTAGATAGGATAGTGAAGGCGGCGTTTGGTATGCTTATAGGAGTTAGAAGATCATTTTGTGGCTGTACAGGACATTGGTTAACCCACTATTGGAATACTGCAATTCTTGTCTCCCTGCCATAGGAAGAATGTTGTGAAACTTGAAAGGGTTCAGAAAGACTTATGTTACCAAAATTGGAGTGGTTGAGGTATAAGGAAAGGCTAAATAGGCTGGGGCTATTTTCCCTGGAACTTCGGAGGCTGAGGGGTGACCTTTATAAAGGTTTGTAAAATTGAGAGAGGCATGGATAGGATGAATTACACAAGTTCTTTTCCCACTTTGGGGGGGGGGGGGGGACACAAGTGGTATAGGTTTAAGGTGAGAGGGGAAAGATTTAAAAGGGACCAAAGAGGCAACTTTTTCCCATGTATATACGGAATGCGCTGCCAGAGGAAGTGATGGATGCTGGTCCAATTACAACATGAATTGGTAGGGTTTAGAGTTTATGGGCCAAATGCTGGCAAATGGGACTAGATGTTTGGGTTTTCTGGTCAGCATGGACATGTTGGACCAAATGGTCTCTATCACTATGACTCTGGTAATGTGTCTAGAGATTTCAAGTGTAGTCAAATCAGCCACAAGATAGTTTGTGTCAAGACTAACACTGATATAAAATAACTATGTTCCATATAACCGTATAACTACCTTGATCGGAGAGGTAATCAAGCATGGTTTGAAGCAAGAAAGACAGATGGCGAACTGCAAGAGCAGGATTTCCCATTCGTCTTGAAGCATAAACAAGTTCGTGGAGTAAGCGCATTTGCAATGCTGGCCAGCCTTTGTGAGTTCCTGCAATATTAATTTGGAATTACTATCAGAATAACTGTACCACAGAGGACCAAAATTGACACACATTGATTTCATGATCATAATCAGAGTTCAAATATCAAATGATATATTTTTTAAAATGGAAGAGATATGCAGAGGAAATTGTTAAGCACTGACAGCAAGTATGAAGACAACAGACATAACTAAATATACCCCTTCTCAAAAATAACTCATTGCATTTGGGTTTGTTTTGTAAAGTGGCTGGATTGCATGATCAAAATGGAATTCCAGCAAACAATGGGATACACAAAACTAAGTCAGCAACCAGAGTGGTGGGGAATAGCTAGGATGTCAAAGGCACTTAAGCAGGCATGCCAGGGGATTCAAGATGGCGGCGACCCAGGTAGGTCTGCTTTGCTGAGCTCTGAACCAGAGCCCAGACAAAGTGGAGCACTCACCCTCCCTTCACTGTCCAATTTGTTAAAATAGCTATTTCCTGACCCCTGGAACCAATTGCACCTTACTGTTCAGAACTGGTGCTAGTTTTAAAGATGACTAAAGGGAAAAGGAGCACAGGGCTCGCATCAGGCAGGGACCCCCTGCCCCGCAGCAATGGTCACACCCATGGCTGTGACATTGGCCTCCACAGCCACCCCATAGGACTCACCTGTACAGCCTGATCTCCGAGTTCGCAAAACTCAGAGAAGATCAACTCGTTGGAGGAGACCTAGGCCAGGCTGGAATCAACCTCAGTCATGCTGCAGAGGCATGACCTAGAGATCAAATGTCCTGAGCAGGTTGTCAGGGGGATGGAGAACAGACCGCGGCTTCAGAGATCACGGCTGAATCCTCAGGGGGTCAGGTTCAGGCCCTGGAACATCGAGCTAGGCCGTTGGGGAACAGGAGAACATTCAGTTGCTGGGGCTTCCCGAACAGCAGGAAGGCGGCCATCTTGTCAGCTTTCTGGAGCAATGGGTTCCAGTTTCCAAGGCTTGAAGTTGAGATATGCCAGGTGGGGGTCGAGCGGGCTCACCTGGTTGCAATGTGCAGGCCCGGATCGGACCAGTGCCCCCGCCCAGTCCTAGTGTGACTTCAGCGTTATAGAGACAAACAAATGATGCTGGAAAACTCTAGAGCACTGGGGAAGGATCCCCAGGCTGTGGTGTATAAAGGATCACGAATCAGTTTTTTCAGGACTTTTCCCTCGTGATTCACAAGGAGGCGGCCTTTGATGAGGTAAAAAGGTGACTGAAGGACCTGAATATCCAGTATGCCATTAGATATCCAGCAACACTGCGTTTCAGCCACAGAGGGTCTGTGTTCAACTTTGATTCACTGGAAAAGGCAACGGACTTCTTGGATGCTCTAAAATATATCGACTGGCCAGAATTATATGGACAACTATTCAATTCCACCCCTTTTTTTCTATAATGTGCCTGGTTTACCTGGTTGTCGCGGGTGGGAGGAGGGAGGGTAATCTTGGTCTTCCTTTTAATGTGTCAGGGTCATAATTATCTCCTTTCCCCTTTTTTGTTCTTTCTCCTCTTTTCCCCCTCCCAGTCATCCTTTGTTTGGACTCTGGGTGGGGGGGGGGGGGGGAAAAAGAGAGTGGGGAAGAGGTTTTTGTTGTTGTTGTTGTTTTATGAGGAGTGCCTAGGATTACGGTATAGAAGGGATGAGTCGGGTGCCCACTTTTAACTTTGTCGTAAGATATTGTTTTTTTTCTTTACTTTGTGGTGTCCAGGGCGGGGGCATGGCTTGATCATGGTGGGATTAATGGGTGGTATGAGCACCCCCGGTGGACAAGGGGGAAAGTCTTCTTTCAATTATGTTTTATGCTGTTATGTTGTAGAAATAGTTGTTAGAAGTTTTGATTTAGTAGTTTTGGAGGTTGCATTTTTAAACTTATGTACTGTTCAAGTGAGGGTTGATGAGAATGTGCACTCGTTCACAAGTGAGAGACTGAGGGAAATAAGATTTGGCAATTTACTTAATGGCACCATGCCAATTGATCTTTTTGTTCCATGAGTTTTGTTTGTAGTAAATTATATGTAGTATGACCATTGTTACACCTCACTGGGGTAGTGCACTGGCTGTTAAACCCTGCTATTTCCCAAGTTTCAACAAATGCGAAAAATTTTCAAAAGTTTACAGAATTACCTAGTTTATCTGTCTTTTAGGCCCATGTTGACAGAAAGCACAGACCAGGTTTCTGAATTACCAAGTATTGCTATTAATACAAATAAATAAAACTTGGTGTTGATAAACAGTGTGAACCATTGATATTTAACTTTCCTTGTTAAAACTCTAATCTCTTATAATTTTCTCACACACACACACACAGGAAGAAAAATAGGTGTGGTGCTTGGAGGTAAAAGCTATGAAGGTACATAGCCCCTGTTACAGGGTTCACTGAGATGGTCCCTTTTGTTTGTCAGGACTTGCTGCTGCTTGATACTGCTTCTTCAGACACTTTCTTTCATTGTGGAAGGTACAAGGTAGCTATTGACACTTACAAAACCTCGAGCTTAGTGGTTAAGAGCCACAGCTTGCAGTATTTGCTGAGGGAAAAATAAGCTGGCTTTCTTCAGGCATGAGGCGTCTATTTTTCTGCAGAGGAAAAAGGAGCCCAATGGCTTCTTCAATACATTCACAACCCCTATCTGTTCAGCTCCAAGGGAGCCAATCGTATAATTACTGGCAAGCAGAAGATTTTTGTCATTGATACTTGGTCCCTAGATCACAGACAAATCAGATACTTCTTGCAAACCAAAGCTCCATTTGTCCACAGGCTGCTGGCTCCAACTCCTCTGTAACAAGACTTTCATTCTGACAGTGCTTTCGCCAGATGAGCTGCAGCAGTTTAAGAATATGGCATACCATCACGTTATGTAAGGATTATAAATGCAGGCATAACCAATATTGTCCACATGCTGAGAGTGAAATTACAAAGCTTTATGCTCCTACACATGTACCTTTTTCTTTTTGCTAACTCTCATGAATGATCCTTTTGCATTTAGTTCCCACCTTGTGCATTTTTTTTGCTTCATCTCAACTACCAACGTAAGTTCTAAGTCCTCATTTATTAATCCGTCCAATCTGTTCCTTTGCCTCATTGTCTGGTGATAGTTGATCCTGAGGTAATACCGTGACTGTATGCCTCAGGCCTTGCATGGAAGCAGATCCCAAACCTACGTCAACTAGAGTGTGAATCAAACCCATGATTTGGTGTTATTCTGAACCACATGCTCTAGCCAACTGAGCTCGCCACCCCTTTGCCATTAGCAGTATTGAGAGGAATTTGTATATGTAGAAAGATTTTGAAGTTAGAGTACATCATATTTAAAAATTTTCAAAAGTATTCAAAAAAATTAGAAAGAAAAGTCAGTCATATAATTGTTTCTATTCTCAGAGATGTCTCTATGAGAGAATTCACATGCAGATGCAAAATTTGCTCAGCTATTAGTTTGTTATAAACTCCAAAACATGTTATATAAATGGTCATTGGATAGGCATATGGATGAGGATGGAATAGCGTAGGTTAGATGGGCTTTGGATTGGTTCCACAGGTTGGCACATCATCGAAGGCCGAAGGGCCTGTACTGCACTGTAATGTTCTATGTTCATAGTTTGAACTCGGCGCTATGAAAGGGGTTCTTCCTTTGGGTGGGTGGGGGCAGCGCAGGGGTCTCAGACTGCTTTGACAATCATGGCTAGCCATTCACTTAAATGATGCGCCAGGAATGTTAAGGGGAGTCATTCACCAATCAAAAGAATAAAAAAATACTGTCAAGCCTTAGAAAAGAGAGGGTGGATGTAGCCTTGTAACAAGAAACACACTTGCCGGATAAGGAGCATTTGAAGCTGCAACAGGGAGAATTCGGCCAGGTGCTTTTCTCATCTTTTAACTCGAAAAGCAGAGGAGTGGCTATTCTCTTCCAAAGAGCCTCCTGTTTCAAATGCTAGGCCAAATTAAGCCCGAGTCCGGGCGTTTCATAATACTTAAAGCTTTAACACATGGAGAGGAATACGAAATTCTGAATGTATATTGCCCACCAGCATATCCCTTTAAATTCATAACTGATGCGCTCTCTAGATTGATGGCCCTTGGGGCGAGTCAAACAACTAAAGGCAGAGACTTTAATCACTATTGATCCCGAGTTGGGCAGGATGCCTAGGGCTCTTGCAAGTATGTCTCCGCAACCCAGATAGTTGGTGGACTTGAAGGAGTTGGGATTGGTGGATGTATGGAGATGCCTTCACCCTGAAAGGAGGGATTTTACCTTTTTTCTAATCCACTTAAGTGCTATACCAGAATTGGCTTTTTTTTTGGTCCCATCGGCCTTTTTGAACTCGGTACTGTCCTGCAGAATAGGGAATATAGCGGTCTCTGATCATGCTGCAGTGAATATGGAGGTCAAGGCCTGAGCTGGTGGGTGGGTTCTGGCACTGGCGCATGGACCCTTTTTTCCTGAAAGGTCGCAAATTTAGAATATTTTTTGCAGCAGTTTAAAATTTTCTGATATCAATTCAGGCATGGCCAACAACCCATCAGTGCTATGGGAGACTGCCAAGGCCTATGCACTGGGTTTAATTATTTCTTACCCTGCAACCCGGAAACAACAGAGGGGAGAACAGCAACATTTGCTCGAGGCTCGCCTGAAGGCGGCTGAGTTAGCATATTTTGATAGACAGTCTATACCTAAATTACAGAGGATTACAACCCTTAGGGCTACTTTGAAAGCTGCACTTACCCAAACAGCAAAGAGGGAAATCTCTTTTGCAACCCAGAGACTGCTTGAGTATGGTGATAAACCGGGTAGATATCTAGAATACTTGGCCAGAAAGAAGAATGCCCCCCAATCTACTATTTCCATCAGAGAGAGTACTAGTACTCTTACTTGCAATGGAGAATTTAGAAAGCTTTTTTTTAAGCTGTATCAGTCGGAGGGCTGTGAGGATAGAAAGATGAAGATGGAGTCCTTTTAGGCCTTGGGCCTATTGGGTGTAGCATCAGAGCAGGTGTCCTTTTTGAGTACCCCCCTGACAATTCAGGAAGTGCAAGAGGCGGTGAGGCTGCTCCAGAGTTGTAAAGCGCCTGGACCAGATGGATTTCAAAGTACGCTTCATAAAGAGTTTATAGACAAGCTGGCCAGGCCACTCTTGGATATGTACAATTACTCATTCAGTCAGGGCTGCCTCCCATCATCTTTGAGAGAAGCAAATATTTCTCTTATCCTGAAGAAGGGAAAAGGCCCAGAAGATTGCACTTTGTACAGGCCCACATCATTATTCAATGTGGATTTTAAAACCCTGTCGAAAATGCTAGCATTAAGGTTGGAGAAGTTATTGCTTTTTATTGTAAAAGGAGGACTAGACAGGTTTGAGTAAGGGTCATAGGTCCACTAAAAATATTAGAAGAGTATTAAATATGGTCCAAATATGTCAGCAAAGAGTGATCCCAGGTTTGATAGTCTCCCTGGATGCAGAGAAAGCATTTGATCGGGTGGAGGGTCGTTCCTCTTTTATGTCATTGAACGGTTTGGTCTTGGGGAGGCTTTTACCAAATGGGTGGCAGTACTGTATAGTGATCTGAAAGCAGCGGTGCTCACTAACAGTATAAGATCAGATAGCTTTAGTGTCCGCAGGGGCTGCCGGCAAGGGTGCCCTCTCTAGCCACTGCTATTTACATTGGTGATCAAACCGCTGATGGAAGCCATTCAGACGACTGACTGTGTGGAGTTTGCACGTTCTCCCTGTGTCTGCATGGGTTTCCTCCGGGTGCTCCGGTTTCCTCCCACAGTCCAAAAATGTGCAGGTCAGGTGAATTGGCCATGCTAAATTGCCCGTAGTGTTAGGTAAAGGGGTAAATGTAGGGAAATGGGTGGGTTGCGCTTCGGTGGGTCGGTGTGGACTTGTTGGGCCGAAGGGCCTGTTTCCACACTGTAAGTAATCTAAATCTAAGTAATCTAAATCTAAGACGGATCCCAATATAACTGCCCTGGAGGTAGGGTCAGGCAGGCATAAAGTTATCCTCTATGCAAATTATGTCCTTCTCTTTTTAACCGATCCAATGACATCTGTGCCCTGCTTAATACAAGTGATTAATCTATTTGGTTTCTTGTCAGGGTACAAAATTAATTTCATGCCTGTGGGGGGTCTTACTAGTATATCCAACTTTGGGGATGGAACGCATTTCCCCTACCGGTGGTCACAGGGAGGTTTTCTGTATTTAGGCATTTTTATTATCCCAGTTTGCGATCAATTATATAAAGCCAATTAGGAGCAGTTGCGATAGAAAATCAGGCAGGACTTTCAGCATTGGGAAGATCTTCCGATATTTTGGTTGGGCAGGATATCATCTCGTTAAGATGAATATTCTTCCTCGCTTATTATATCATATGAGAATGCTCCCTTTGATGCTGCCAAGACAAACACTGCGCAGGCTTTACAGCTGGTTTGGATCTTTAATTTGGCATCTTCAGCGGCCTCTTATTAAGCTGGATAAATTGCAGCTTCCGTTGGGAGGGGTGGGGGGGTGTCTAGCTCTTCCGGATTTTAAGTAGTACCAATTGAGCTCCTTGTTATCCTATGTGGCTGAATGGGCTTGTCATGATCCATGATCAATTTGCCTAGACAATGAGGCCTCCCAGACAAAATGCCCCCCCATCCTCATTAATTTGTTGTTTATGGCCAGGATGAGAACTGCTATGGATAACTGTGTTTAGGGTTTTTACAGTGAAAGCATGGATGCGGCAGGGTGAGGGCAATTTACAAAAAAAAGACTTCCCCTTTCACACCCATTGTAGGAATTTCGGGATTCCAGCCGGGTTCGATGGACTCTGGTTTTAAGCTCTGGGAGTCCAGAGGAATCTCCTGTTTAGGACATCAATTTGGCGGGAGGTCATGATGTCCTTCGAAACAGCTGAGTCTGAAGTTCGAGTTATCTAGGAAGGATCTTTTTCATTACTTTCAGGTTAGGGACTTTGTAAAAAGTAAAATAAAGAGACTACATTGATGGTTAATCCTTACAAATTGGACACAGAGGAGTGCGCTCCGATCGATGGGCGTTCTCTCAAGTAGCACTCTCTATCACCTGTTAGGTAGCAATGTTTTGAAGGACATTGAAAGGCGACATAAAACCTGGGCTCGAGAGTTAGGGGTGGAAATCTCCTCAGATGTGGGAGGATATCTAGGAAAATGTTAGGAAGATCTCTATTTGCAATAGGACCCAGGCTATTCAACTGAAGGTACTCCATAGGGCTCACCTGGCACCAGAACAGCATGCGAAATTCAAGACAGGAATGTCCCCAGTGCGCCCCAAGTGCAAAATGGAGATTGGTACTCTTACTCACTGCTTGTGGTCATGCCACAAGATCCACAGGTGTTAGGATGACATAGCGAGTGTTTTGGTTAAGGTTTTGGAAACGGAGGTTAACTTGGATCTGGTATCCCACCTTTTGGGTCTCCCAAATCTTCCCTCCCTGGATGCACATGGAAAGAAATTGGTTTAATATTCTTTTTGGTAATTCTAATGAGCTGAGTGTCAGAGAATCCCCCAAGACTCCCAAGTTGGTGTAGTCATGGAACACAATCCTCTGGACTTCCTTACAAATATGGTGCACCGAAAACAGAATTGTTTTACAGAACATGGCGGCCCTTTCTGAATTATATTGATGTAGATATAATCAGCTATATCATTCAGGGCCTTTGTTTAGCCGTGAGGACCATGTCTGTCGGTTTGGGGGCCCCTGGGAGGAAGAATCCCAAACAAATACAGGTCTACTTGCTATTGCTCCCAGTGGTGGGGAGCTGTGATGAGATTGTGCTAAGCGAAGTAATTTAATTGAATATCATTTCATTTACCTTGTTATAACTTGGTTTAATTTTATTTCATCTGTTTATTTATTTATTTTCCTTCTCCTTGGTTATTTAACTGTAGATTTTACTACTTTTTCTGCTTTTTTTGTGTTTCTGTAGTCTGTGGAGGAGAGTAGCAGTTTGTTTTCTATTGTTGCTACTATATTATAAAGTTGTCATACTATTTTGTATTGGTTTTGTAATTTTGTAAAAAACCTAAAATTTCTTTTAAATAAAAATATTTATTAAAATAAAAGCAGGCATGCCAATAATGGTGTGCAACCTTGACAAAACCAAATCTGAATAAATATAAGAAACTATATTCAATACAGAAACTTTTTTAAAATATAAAAGTAGATTATCTATAGCTAGGTTGAATCACTATCATACATTACAATCATACAGGTCGCATTAAGTTAAGGCAATTAGATCTAAGCCAGCTGTGTGCAGGAGTAGGAGCTAACAACAGCATTACTCCACAGTGGGTAAAAACTGTCACATGTCAAATGGCAAATGTCACAAAAGGCAAACAACACAGTTGGTGGTACAGAAACATAATCAAAAGGTGAAGAAGAAATTGTTAACTGATAGATAATATCTGGTCAGCAATACAATCTAAATTGTAGATTATGCTAAATTTTCTCAAATTCATCAGCTGCTTACATCAGAATAAAAGATCATAGATTTCATATTTAGGGACTACAAAGCTGAACTGGAATTTGGACAGCTATAAAATGAATTTTAAAAATTCTGTAACTTAAAAAAGTGTTAAATATCGTTGAGCTGTCCAATACAGTGCTTTTTTTTGGACGCAAAAAGAGGAAGAGATTAAGAATGAATAGTAGGGGAAAAAGCTTTCAAGTTAAGGCAATTCTGCCTGTTAACAAGCCTTTGATCAAGATTTAAAAACATGTTGAGTGCAGTAGACACTTGAAAACATTGAGCCTGCAGTGTCCTCTGTCGTCCTCTCTCTGTGGTGAAGAGAGAAAACCCCAAAAAGTTTAAGAGAAAGAATTCTGACAAGAAAAAAAAGAGTTCACTTGATCAAATTGGAGGGGCATCCTTCACGATAGACTTTTGACACTACGTTTGACCAATGCAAAAAGAACTTTGAGGGGAAAAAGCACTTTCCAATTGAGGTCTGGACTTTTGCTCTTCAAAACTTTGTTTGTTCTATCTATATTCTTTTCTAAACTATTTGTCTTTTGTCTGCTTTAATTACAATTAAGAATCCATTTGTTTGGGGATATTGAAGGGGTGTAGTTGAAGCTGAATTAATTGGGAATCTTAATTTTTACAAAAACAATGGAAAGAAATGTGTTCTCCAACAAGTACAGTAATTCACAATGCTACAAAAGGAACCTGGTTTGATCTGTTTTGTGCTGCTTCAGATAGTCAGGCAAGTCAAATTGTAGTGGTCTCAGTGGAATTTTTACATAGTTATACTTTTTGGTGGCAACTTGTGGAACAGTGAGGTATAATTATCGGCATACTGATTTCAGCTGAGTTGTGATAACAGTGTACCAAATTCTTTGTTTTCATTTTTGTTTGTAATCTTTGCTTTACAATAGAAGCCAGCAGTCTGAGAACTTCACATGCACGGCACACTCAGCTCAAAGGGGATGTTACAGTTGGATGTTCCAAAATATGGGTTACCTGCAATTATGCCCAAAAATAGGAAGGAACAAGTTGCAAGGGTTTCAAACAATCCGAGGTGATAAATCAAAGGTCAACAGAATTCAAAAGGTCCCAGGCAGTGTAGAAGTCAATGAAAGACAGCTCTGCTTCCCTCAATACTGCTGAAAATGCAGTTGAACCACATGAGATCTATTCAGGGGACTCTGGGCGAAGTCAAGAGTAGTTGTATATCTCTGTACTGACAGAACTCAAGATAATATTTAAGGAGTTAGTAGACAGCTAGCTTTCGGATCAAAGCTCCACAAAGATTCTGGGAATTGATTGGGCTCAGCAGATATCACATGCTATTAACAATCAGCACAGCTGAGAGTGAGGGTTGAAAAGCTTATAGGCAGTATTGCTTGATGCAACTGGATAAGATTAAAGCTGAAGGAAAAAGATTAAGCTGTCAGTAAAAAGTCATAATTCTACCTATAGGTAAGTAAAGGACCGTAATCTTCAAGTTTGGTAGGCATGGATCCAGCAAAGAAAAGCAAGCAACCATTGAGGCAGGACATAACAGAATGGCTCTTAAAAGGGAGTTTCAAATCTAGATTGGCAGAAATAAAGTACTGTAATCCTTTATAAACCTAAGATATCGTACATACCAAGTCAATAATGGGTGGGGGCTATTGTGGGGATATCTATAGGGTGTACTTTGTTTTTTTTATTTGACATGCATCTTGGGGTGTTCGAGAACAGGAGAAATATAAAAATGGAAAACCAGGAAAGAAGTTGAATATATACATTGTGTCAGCCTTGACGACAGAAGACATCAATAGCATTCCCAAGGAACTAAGTAATTGAACGGTTCAGGTGAGGAAATAAATATAATGACTAGTGTAACCAATGGCATTAATCGTTCAAGAATTCTTACATTCTAGAAGAGTTCCAGAGAACTGGAAAAACTGTCCACATAGCATCTTCATTCAGTAAAGGAAGGAGACCAAAAAAAAAAAGAGGAAACTATAGTCCAGTCAGCTTAACATCTATCATTGATACAATGTTGGAGTTTATTACAGAAAGTGCAATAGCAGAGCATTTAGGAATATGTAAAATAATCAAACAGTCAACTTGGTTTCATGAAAGGCAAATTATGCCTGATGAATTAAATAGATTATTTTGAAGATATAAGTAGGACAGTTAAAAGTAAACCAAGAGAGGATTTACTCGGATTTCCAAACAGCACTGAAAGAACTACCACACTTTTGGCCACAATTAGAACTTGTGGTGTTGGGAGTTGTACATTACAGGTAGTTCTCCTATAACATCTTATTTGCATTCCAACAAAACCTCACTTAATATAAAATCACTTAATATAAATAATGAGGCCTATAGGAAAAGTGGGGCTGGGGCAGCAGCCACTACTCTAAAAACAGGAGGCCCAATTGTTGTTTGCGCAAAGCCATGTGGCTTCATTCTCTTACTGAAATCCCCTGGACCTTGCACTGTATCTACTTTGAACCAAAAAAACACCCTTGTGCCTTGCCAAATTTTTGTTACAATATGGCTATTTGGTCTCAGATCACAACAATGCTCATTTCACTGCAACACGTAATCGACAATGACAGTAAAGTTTTAAGAAAATAAATATTTTGATTTGCAGTCTGCTGCATGCACAGCTAAGTATGTCCAGTACCTTTCAATTGGACCACTCTAACAGAACTCCCTGTTGACATGGAAGTTCCAACATGGAGTGAGGTTGGCTGATCTCAACCTTTGGCTGCTCTTAACATTTTCCTCGAGGCCTTGATTTGATAGAACAAGCCAAAAAAGGTGCAAATATCTTCAGTTCGAGAAGCAGACCTTTTATTTCTATGACCAAAAATTGAAATGGTGATCACTGCGAACAAAACGTCATGTTTTAGTCAACATCCCAAGTCTGGTCATTGGCAGGGTGATTTAAAAAAAAAATCTGGCCAGCAATACATGAACATTACTGACTGAACAGCTTTCCAGTTTGGAATGAGAAAGATCCCAATCAGATCAAACGCAAAATATCAACATTCAATTCTGGCACTTACAGGAAAAGAATGTTTGAAGTGGAATAACGTTGATTATGAACTAGAATTTAAGATGCATAAGCTTTATTCAAGCTTAAGAGATGGAAAAAAATGAAATTTTACCTTTGAAGTCTTGGGGATCCAATGACAAGCTATATCCAGGTAACGTCTCCAACAGCAGTTTATAACAAGCTCTCCACCCCGGGTCAGCGATTGATGGTGTCACACATTGCATTGCTGCTACACGCTTGAAGAAGGCAGCTTTACGATGAAAACCTATCAGGTCATATAACTCAGAAAGGACACTATATCGTTGAATCTTCTCCTCTTCGGAAAGCTACAAAACAATGAACGAGGAAATACTTATTACATTAAAATTTATCATTCAGCATCAGCATATAAAAAATTGTATTAAGTTTGTGAAAAAAAGCATATCTTGGCAGAGTAACTTAATTTGTAAATGTGGACAGGTGGTACTTGATGAATCAGAGAAAATGTTTGAAGGGCCATGCACTTTTTCCAATGCCTCAGCTTTATCCTGCATGTTTCCAGAGAATCATAGAATCCCTACAGTGTGGAACCAGGCTATTCAGCCCATCAGGTTCACGCAAAACCTCCAACGAGCATCATATCCAGATCCACCCCGACCCTATCCCTGTAACCCTGCATTTTCCATGGCTAATCACCTAAACCTGCACATCTTTGCACTTTGGAAGGAAACCAGAACACCCTGAGAAAACCCATGCAGACATTAGGAGAATGTGCAAACTCCACACTGACAGTCACTTGAGGGTGCAATTGAACCCAGGTCCCTGGCACTATGAGACAGTAGTGCTAACCACTGAGCCACCATGCAAATTCCTTACAAAGTCTGGTTTCAAACCAGACACCGATGAGACAGCAGATATGCTTGATCTCTTCAGGCATGTTCTTGAAATCATCCCCAAGGCATTTGCACTGTTCCCCCTAGTAGCCTTCGGCTGTGATCAAGTACCAAATTGTTGGCCAACAACCTGCTGCCAAGCAAACAAATGACATGCCTTGACCATAAAACTAATATTCCTCTTCCAAAAAGCTCAACACCTTCTTGATCTTTTGTAATGAATGCCAAATTTGAGAAAACATGGATCATTTTCCATATCTTATGAGCCTTCTCTCATTAAAACCAAATGGGGACAAGGAAATTCATCACTGTTGCCAATGTACCAGCTTCACCTTCAGCCAACTAAGAATAAAAAGAGAATACTTACATGCTCAAACTCACCATTTGAAATGGAGCATTCATGAAGTATGCAAGAAAATTATTGCATGTAGCTGCTAATTTAAATATCGCAAATCTATCTATTTATAGAAATGTGCAAGGGATATTTGGTTCAGAATCACTCCAAAGACATGCATATCATGGAAGCCAATGAAAATATTCATAAATGCTGGGTGCAAAGTGGTCTTGTGCAAACTCCATTTATTTAAACACAGTCATTCAAAGTAACACTTCGGTTCAAAGCGCTGGCAGATAAATGACAGTGCATCTAAATCACCATGATGCAGTCATGCATCTATGCTTTCCTTCAGCAGCACATTAATAAATAGGGTCAAAATGCTGAACCCATTGATTGGCATAGCATTGCCATCAATATGCAAGTCCTGTATATGGATTGTAATTGAACATGAAGGAATCTTCCATTGCGTATAAGAAAACTAGTGCAGGATTAGATGTAACAACTTGTTCGACCCTTTGGCCCATTAATGTTGCGTATAAGTGGTCATAAATGAGTTAAGGAAGAACAAACATCTGACTCTCTTGGGCAGCCCACAGATAAAGGAGTTCAGTGGACCATGAGGATAGGTTCAATGATATGTACCACTCGCCCAGGCCATCATTCTTACAAATAGTCATGAACATTTCAGTAAACTTGCTTGAGCAGATCTGAGCAGTCATGTCGGGCAACAGGTCCAATGAGTACAAATTTGGATCATTAAGAACAGCATGCATTTTATATATATATAATCATACACATCAAAAATGACAATTCCAGTCCCATTATCAGACTAACAGATTTGTATCTCCGAATTGGCTGAGAAGCCTTGTAACACAGCCATAAATATATATTTATGTATGTTTTAAAAAGAAAACCTCCGTTATTTATGTCGTTGATCAGCTTGGCATCTTTTCAAATCCTCAGCATCCATAATGCATGCTGGTTTGTGGTAGAAGAGCTGAGAATAAAAAGGTATTTAAAGTCAACAAATAACTCTTCCCACTTGGTGTGGGATGAAGGTGCATCTAAATTGAACTCATGCATGAGGACAAACTCCTTACTTTCAGAGAGTTAGCCATCAGAGATTTAATCAGAGTAATTTCAAAGAAAACATGATCAAATAGCTTTACCATGTTTGGCAGCATAATTTTAAGAAAACTAAAATTGAACAAACTCAAGAATATTCCCAAGTACTGAACAGAAGAGCTACAAAAATTAAAAAGTTTTTATTTCCTAATTGAAACTACTGGCCCATCTATAACTGTAGCTAAGTTTAACTTGAGGAAATGTATTTTAATTTAAGTTTAATAGCCAACTGAAGTAACAAGTCATTGTTTTCATTGAATGTTAAACAGGTCTCAATGATTGTCCATCAATGTGATACCTATTTTTTTCTGAAAGGATTCAAGAGGGCAGCAGTGCAGGAGCCTTAATATAGCATTAGTAGAGAAAACGCCTCAGATTTACTGTGTCTTAGGAATGCAAACAGCCAGCTTCACCTGCAGTTCAAATTTTTGGCATACCTTCTGGAATACAGAAGGCTGCTGTCAAGAAGGACATTTTACCATCTAAGAAATGCAGCATGAACTTCAATGCTGGTGAGATGCCAGGTATGTAGGCCATTTGCCCCAACAACTCATAGATGGCATCAGACAACTTCTCCCTTTGACCATTTGCAGTTGACAATGTCATTGATGCTGAATTAGCCCACGCATGCAAGACTCAATAGTACACCTACAATTAGATGTGATTCTGTTATTAGAAACCATTTATTAAATCATGCAGAGTAAGAGATATATCAGAAATCAAAATAAGATCAGCCAGGTCACACTGGAACAGGAAGGGGTTACGCATGCAAACATTAAATAAGACAGTAAATCGAATGAGCGGGATATAGTAAAAAGGTAAAATTAGTGGTTCTTTAATGTGTCATAATTAGAACAAATAAACGAATTTACAGCACAATTGCAGGCAAATAGGTACAATCTTACAGCTATTACACAGACATGGTTACAAAGACAATAAAGCTGGGAACTAAATATTCAGAGGTATGAGACTTGGAAAGGACAGACAACAATGAAAGCGCGATGGGATAGAATGGTTAACACAGAATGCAATAAAGAGGATAGCAAGAAATCATCTTGGATGAAATGCTGTAGAATCCACGTGGGTGAAGTGAAAGGGAAGAGACTCTGGCCCATAGACCTCGACTGTAGCTATACAGTGGAATAGAGAAAAAAAAAAATAGGAGATAATCAAGGCATATAAAAAAGGCAGTATTTAATCATGGATGACTTCAATCGTCATACAGATGTAAGCCAGACTGACAGAGGTAGCAACAGGCATGAGTTCATCAAGTGTACTCATAATATTTCCTAAAACATCATGCTGTGGATCTGACAAAAGGTCAAGCTATTTTGTGGTGATATGTAATAAGGAAAGTTTAAGAGATGATGTCTGATTTAAAAATTCCCCTCTGAAAAAATGATCAAAACACTGAATTTAGCATTCATCATCCAATTTAAGTGGGAGGAAATTGGATCAGAAACACCAATGCTAAGCTTAAATAAGCATTATTATAAAGGAATGAGGGCAGAGCAGGCTGGATTGAACGAAGAAAGTAGCTTAACAGCTAAGATGGTGGAGAAAAAATGGTAAACTCCTAAGAAGCTAGTTCAGGACTCACAGCCATGATATATTCCATTGAAGAATCATAGAATCCCTACAGTGTAGAAACAGTTCATTCACCCCAACAAGTCCACACCGACCCTCCAAAGAGTAACCCACGTAGAACCATCCCCCCCTACCCTAGATCTACCCCTGACTAATGCACCCAACCTACTCATCCCTGAACACTATGGGCAATTTAACATGGCCAATCCACCTAATCCACATATCTTCGGAATGTGGGAGAAAACCAGAGTACCCGGAGGAAACCCACGCAGGTTAGGGGAGAATGTGCAAACTCCACACAGACAGTCACCAGAGACTGGACTTGAACCTGGGTCCCTGGCACTGTGAGGGAGCAATGCTAACCACTGAGCCACCGTGCCACCCAGAAAGGAGGATTCCAGAATGTGAATAAGCATCCATGGTTAACCAAAGAAGGAGGGTAGTGTCAAAATTGAAAGAAAAAACATGGCAAACATTGGTGCTAAGCCTGACAAACCAACAAAAAAACAACCAAAGCATTAGTAAAGTGGGAGAAGACAAACCTCGAGTACAAATTTGCAAGTCATGCCATGATGGACACCAATAAGTTAAATATACCAAAAGAGAAAGGAATGTTAGGCACCTTCGAGAAACAAATTAAGGGGAACCAGGAAACGGCAGAGGACTTGAATGAATATTTGGCATCAGTGCTCATGGCAGAGGATACGAATAGCATTCTAAAAGTACTAAATAATCAAGGACAAAAAGGAAAAGAAAAAAAATACAATAAACATCAATAAAGAAAAAAGTATAGGGAAACTAATGGGACTAAAAATTGATATACTCCCAGGCCTGATCGGATGCAGATTAGGATATTAAAAGTAGCTACTAAGATAATGGATGCAGTGGTAGTAATCTTCCAAGAATCTTTATATTATCGAAAAGTCCCAGAAGATTTGAAAACTTTAAAAGGTGTCTCATAGACCAGTTACGGAGACAAAAAAAAAATTAGAGACCACGAGTTACCATAATACCTGTAACTTGGAAAATGTTTATAAGGCAGCATGTAATAGCAGAGCATTTAGACATATATAATATGATCAAGCAAAATCAGCATAGCTTCATGAAAGGGAAACCATTCCTGACAAGGGAAAAGCTAAACATATGGTTTTATATATAATGGGAAAGCAGTGATTTTCAGAAGGGGCTTGATAAGGTACCACACAAGGCTACTTAAGGTAAAGGTCTATAGTGCTGGAGGAAATATATTTGCCTGGAGAAAGGATAAGCTTAGTATTAGAGCATAGAGTTGGCATTTTGGTGGTGGTGGTGGAGGCGTGATTGGCATTTTCAAACTAGCACTAACTATTGAAGTGACACAAGGATCAGTGCTGGAGCATATACATTTTTTACATATATTTATGCCTCAGATTAGCAAAGTAACTGTACAATACGCAAGTTTGCTGATGACACAGAGGTGGGAAGGCAAAGGGATGATACAGAAATCAGCAGAATGACACAGATATATTAAGTGGGCCAAAACTTGGGAGAAGGGATATATCATGTCAGAATAAAGTAGTATTATTCAAATGGAGAAAGATTACACAAAGCTACAACACAAAAAGGAATCTTCCTGCACAAAACAAAAATGTAGCAGACAGAATTCAGCTAGTAATCGGGAAGGCAAAAAGAATGTCGGCCTCTATTTCAAAGGGAGTAGAGTATAGAAATTGGGAAGGTTTGCTAAAACTGTACAAGGCACTTGTCAGACCAGAGTGGAATACTGTGAAGCATAATCCCTTATCTAGCAAAAGGTCTGCTGGCACTGGAGTCAACCCAGAGAAGGTTCACTCGATTGATTCTGGGTATGGAGAGACTCTCTCTCTCTCTGTGTGTGTGTGAGAGAGTGAGGAGGATGGGCCTGTACTCAAGAGTTTAGAAGAATGAAAGCCAAACTTCTAAAAGCATACAAGATTCTTAAGGGACATGCCAGAGTAGATGCAGAAAGATAGTTTCCCCTTGGGGACAGTCTAGGACCACAGGACATCTCAGAATAAGAGGGTCACTCACCTAAGACAGATGAGAAGAAATTTAATTTTAGAGGTTACTGTAGATGGCTGTTAAGGATGGGCCATTAAGTACATTCAAGGCTGAGAAAAGCAGATTTTTAAATCAATAAGGAAAACAAGGGAATTGGGGAAGAGGTGGAAAAGAGAAGTTGAGGATTCAGATCAGCCATAATCTCATTGAATGATGGAGCAGACTCAGTGGGCTATATAGCCTGCTTCTGCTCCTAGGCCTCATGGAGATGCATTTGCTTGTGCTGGAAGCCATAGAAATATATACTTAGAAACCTGCTATATGTAGACATGAACTGTACATTGAACCTTTTCCTGAAAAAAGGGTCATGGAGATAGCCAAACACTGCTGTATCCCTAGATGCATGTCCTGACAAATCAGAATCCGCCTGGTCTGAGAATTAAGATTGCCAATTTATAGTCATTGCAGCATCTTCATGCCCATTACTGCATAATCAGCACCCTCTTCTCAGTCTATCTAAACCTGGATCTAGTTACAAGAATGAACTTCAATTTAAAAAGAAAGCTATCATTTAGACTTATATTTAGACAATTTCAGTTATGTCTATATTGCCTGTAAGGTAAATGAACATCATTGGGTTGATTTTCTTTGCTCTAGGAGAATACAAGCCTTAATAAACAATAGGAGAAAGTGAGGTCTGCAGATGCTGGAGATCAGAGCTGAAAATGCGCAGCAGGTCAGGCAGCATCCAGGGAACAGGAGAATCGACGTTTCGGGCATAAGCCCTTCTTCAAGAAGGGCCTATGCCCAAAACGTCGATTCTCCTGTTCCCTGGATGCTGCCTGACCTGCTGCGCTTTTCCAGCAACACATTTTCAGCTTAATAAACAATACCTAATTAGCAAGCAAAAAAAAAACAGACTTGAAAATGAGATCTAGTTATGTCATAGCTTTGATGAGTGCAATATCCCTTTTAGCCATCCTTAAGTTCTATCAAGTATTTATATGTACAAAATGGAGTTCGAAATTAAACAAATACTTTGCTTCTATCACTACTCTAAAGCAAACAAAATAAACACCCGAGTAATAGCTGTTAATTAGAAGATGGATGGTAAAGAAGAACAATGGAGGTGACATTGAGCAAACTGGTGAAGCTGTGGGCTCAAGTCTCTGGGTCCTGAGCGATTCCATCCTGTGGCCTTGTGAGTTGCTAACAAGGTGCATTAGTGTAAGTTTTCCAAAATTCATTTGATTCTAAAAATTCCATCAGACTGGAGAGGAGCAAACATTATTCTTCTAATCACAAAAGGCAGAAGCAGAAAACAACAGCTGGAAAGTTTAATGTCTGTCATGGGGAAGGTATTAGAGAATCAATTCAGGAGGCTACAATTGAAAGCTTAAAGACTGAAGGCAATCAAGGCCAGTCAGCATGGTTACAAGAAAATTACATTTAGCCAGTTTGGAGGCTTTGAAGGATTAACATGCGCTGTGGAACAAGTAGAACCTGTAGACCTTCTGCACATTGATTTCTAAAAAGCATGTGACAAGGTGCCACATAAAAAGGCTATTGCATAAAGTAGAAACACATGTAGAAGGCAAAGCATAAGCACAAATGAGTCAGTGATTGGCTAGCTAGCAAAGAACGTATGTTTAAATTGATCTTTTTGTCATACAATCCATTCTAAATGGAGTACCACAGAGATCTTTGCAGGGGCTTTTCACAATTGTGTGACTTTTATGAAGGCAGTGCAAGGCATGCTAGCTAAATTTGTAGATAGATCCTCTTCTCTAAGGACAACCAAACTGAACAAAGATGTTATGCTTCAAGTATTGTTGAGGTTACGTCTTGAACACTGAGCAGTTTTGGTCTCCTTATTTAAAAGGGATGTTGTAAATGCCATTACAGGTCTAAAAGAGAATAACAAATTAATATGCTTAGAAGGAATGGCTTGTCTTCGAAGGAAATAGAACTTGGTTACTTTCCACTGGAGTATCAGAGTGAAGAGAGACTAGATTGCAGCAACACCGAAACAGACTGATAATTACAGCTGCACCTTCATGGCTTGCTGCTCAAATTTCACATTTAATGCCTTCCACAACATTACTACTGTAGTTTGGGGGTCTGTATACAATATCATTATTGTTTTCAGCCTCTCATTATCCTAATCTTAAACCAGATTCCATTCAAGGCAGCTCATACTTTTTTCCTCATTAATGCACTGATGCTTACTTAAGCAAAAATGCTTACCCACCTCATTTTCCTCTCTCCTTCCTAAAATCTCAATACCCCGAATATACTGTACCCATTCCAAGTTGCCCTACAACCTCATGCTCTGTACAATTGGTTCTACCTTAACAATTGTTTATTCAACACAAATCAGCTTTAACGCCATTGAAGAATTTAGACCATTAGTTGTAGAATGCAAATTTTCCTTACCTGTATTGGCTATAGTGCTATTCCAGCCACATTACTTTAAAAGGTGCAGCTATTGCATGATTTTCTTATAACGCAAGGTCGAACACAAATGGAACTACTGTGTTAATTCAGAAACGATTTTGATCTAACTAGATAATATCCATTTATATTTGAGACACTAATTCATTCACTTTCTTGTCAATGCCCCAAGCATTCAGACATTGCATTAAGTCACATTTTCTGAACATTTTTAGTCTTATTTACCACTTAGCACTGTGGCTTGAATTCTCTGCCTATCACTTATCTTATTTTTTTTGCCATCCCTTCTCTCCCCCCCCCCCCCCCCCAGCATCTCCCAGTTAGTTTACCATCCCACTGCCATTTTAGTTTAAACTTTCCCCAATAGCAGTAGCAATACTCCCCTGGAGCATCAGTTCCAGCCTCGCCAGGTGCAATTGGTTCCACCTTCCCCCAGAAGGAGTACCTATATCTCAGGAATCTGAAACCCCCACCTTGCACCATCTCTCCATCCACATTTTTCATCTGATATATCCACTCTGATATTGGTGTTGGTGTTGGATCGAGATGAATGAAGTCAGAAGTCACATGGTATCACATTATTGTCCATCAGGTTTATTTGAAATCACAAGCTTTTGGAGCACTGCTCCTTCGTCAGGTGAAGTCTAACTGGCACAAGAAGCAATCTTGAAATTACTTTGGAGTTCCTAATTTTTAAACTTGCTTCCTAACTTCCTATATTCTGCTTTCAGGACCTCATCTGTTTTTGTAGTTTTTTAAATTCAATAAAATCTAAACATTATCTCAAGATTTCAGTTGTGTTACTTCAGTTCTTTGCCTGCCAGACTGGAAGCATGAACTGTTGGGAGTTTTTTTAGACTTAAACAAAGAAAAGGCTGATGTAGATGGGTAAATGCTGTACTGCATTTTATACTGAAAATTAAGAATAAAGACACAGTTTTGCATCCTTTCTTGCTGTTAGCATGACATCTTTGATTTCTGCAATTATTCAAAACATGGCTGGCTAGAGTCAGGCGGAGTAGAGATGAAATGCACGATGTCATTGGTACCATTGTGTACCATGACCACTGGCTGTTCACACTCGCACTCCAAAATGCCTAGTGACATCCCTGACCCTTACCACATACCATCACAAACTCATTTGTGGCCATAGAAATGTCTATCTGTTCCCCTTACTATTGAATCCCCAAATACTACAGCCTACCCAAACCTACTTCTTGTCTTCTGTGCAGCACAGCCAACTTTAGTGCAATGCGTTTGGCTGTTGCTACTTTCCTCCAAGAGACCATGTCCCCACAGTAGTATACAAAACAATGTATGCGTTTTGCAAGGGAAGGGCCAGGGGATTTCTGGACTACCTATCTCATTCTCCTACTCTATCCAGTGGTCAGCTAATCCCTACTTGCACACAGAGTCTTAGCCTGCTGATGAGCTCTTTGCTGCACATGCTATTGACAATACTCTCAGCCTTTTGAATGCCCTACCTTCATACTCCAGCTTTTGCTGTAGGCAGTTATCTTCAGCCACTTTTTGCCACCACATGGAATTACTCAAAATATTTGACAACTTGAATTTCATTTCAGCAGGTACATTCGGGAACATGGAGATGGATCATTCGCTCTCTATGCAGGGTCAATATTTGCAACTATCTGCAGCCAGTCTTTTGCACTGATGTGCTCGGCTATACCATCACTGAAAATAGAATGTTTCTTGTGTCTCCATCTCAAATGCAGAGTTCTACTTTGATCATTTGGTATTGCTTTGCTCTTGGTCTTCAACATGTTGCTCTCACTGTTCAGTATTCCTATGATACTATATTGTGACTTGGTCATTAGTACCTCAACTTTAGATATGATCAATACTGTTCTTGACATACCCACTTAACACAGACAGGGTTTGTCCCTGACTTGATGGTGACAGTAGAGTGAAGGACATGCTCAGTCATGAAATTACAAATTGTGACTGAACACAACTCTGATAAAAGCCCGCAGTGCCTTATGGGTGGTCAGTTAAGTTTGATCTGATGCCAAGACTTAATACAGTCTGGGTTCAACAGTGATGACCCAAGGTCACTCTCTTCTTATTGTAGTGATTCTATTCAGTCAGGGGCACAGAATATATCCAGGAATGGTGATGGAGCAGTATGACTGATACAGGCTGTCAAGGACACAAGTTTGCCAAGTTTGAGGGACAACTCTCCCAATTTGACAGAAGTTATCAGATTTTAGCAAGGGAGAATCTGTCGGAACCACTACGTATCCCCTTATAAAAATGGTGTCTCAACTGATGCCAAGTAGTCCATCTAGTTTTATTCTCATTATAGACTTCCTTGCAGTTTGATTAAAATGATTGGCAAGCAAGACCATCTCAGAAGGCACAACCACATTGTGTGGTTCTGCAGTCACTTATTTTGGGCCAGACATCTGAAGGATGAATCGATCAGTTGAGTTTCCACAACACTGACTTATTAGTCTAGACCTCTGAAGTAATCATCCAGTAACAACATCAATATGCTACTCACCACCTATAACTCAAAATTATTTAATAATAGTTAAATTGTAGGATTATCACAAAAATATTTTGATGAGAAACCCTTACCTGGCCAAGATTGATGTACACAGCATTCTGAAGGAACTCAGAAGCCTCCATGCTTCTCTTCTGAACAGCAAGCACCCTAACTGCCTTTACACAAGCTTCCAGCTCAATTACACCAGCATTTTTGTACTGTTTTAAAAAAAGCAATATAGAGAGCAGTTCAGTGTCACAGAAATTCTTTTAGCAGTAAATACAAGCTGAAATCTAAAATATTGCATGCCAACTCATGAAAATTAAAATATTTCTGATTTCCAAGTATGAACTAACAGATCATTTGTTAAACTGCTCACACCAAAAAAAATTGTCAGATTTAACGTGACCAATTTCAGCTTCAAAGGGTCTACTTCAAAATGTGAAATTTTGTAGTAAAACTAATCTGTAATCTGTACTGTTTAAAATAATCAGAATGATGGGCCTCATCTCCATGGAGAGCACATCCAGCTGAGGCCAACTTGATCTTCATGTAATTATTTCATGCAAGTGATCTTGCTGACCTATTTTCAACAATAATTTAGTTCAAGATGACATAGCCTGTACATTTTTAATTCTGTCAAACAGAACATTTGTATCTTACAACACAGTAGCACTTTTTTTTTGTTGAAAGACATACCGAATTATGATTTTTTTTAGTGAAAGCAACATTAATATCAAAGCAAGAGGACAATTCCATAAGGCTGTTGAGTTAGTGGGTGAAACAGCTTTTGCTAATTGAGGTGGAGATGGAAGAAACAAAGGAAGAGAGTATCTTTAAAACTTGGGAGGGCCCACATACCTTTGTGTTATTGCCTTTTGACAAAAAGGATTGAAGAGACATACATTTCAAATATGTCACTCAGTGGAAAGTTAGAATACAAAATCTGGATACCATATTTTGGACAAACCTGCTTCTCGTGAGGTAGGTTGGAACAAAAAAAAGACCGAGAGTAGCTTTTAACAAAGTATTTAACTGTTGACTACAAATTAACCAAATTACTTTACACTTTATTCAATTAAAAACAATTCTTAAGTTGAAAAAGTGTTTACAAACATCAGTTAATATATCCTTTTTCATTCTCAACTTCAAACTTTTACTATTAAATTAGCTCCTACAAGGTGAGTAAGGGCAAGTACTGCTTGTACATCCCTAAATACCCGTTATGCAGCTTAGCATCAGAGGACTTATTATTTTGGAGCAGCTGGAAGTCGTTATGACATTTCATACAGAGCCTTTCAGAACAATAAGTTTTACTCTCGAAGTGGTGTATTAAGATAGAAATAATGCTAATTCAGAAGGCCATCCCTCCAACGCATCACATAAATCTCAGCACATTTTCTCCATCAAAATAAAATTGAGAAACTTGAAAGACAAAAACATTAGCTTCAAATGCTTGTCAATAAGACAGATGCAAATTTGACTTCTGAACCTTCACGCCTTAGTGATTAATTTGCTGTTACTTTATTGAAAGAAATTTGTTGAATTCTCAGTCAGGTCATTGGATCAAGTGCCTTAGATAATTTCTCAACTGCTTGTGTTAAACATATTTTTATTCTAGTCAAGAGTGTAGTGCTGGAAAAGCACAGCAGGCCAGGCAACATCCGAGGAGCAGAAGAATCTACATTTCAGGCAAAAGTCCTTCATCAGGAATGAGGCCCGGAGCAGAGGAGATGGTGAGATAAATTGGGGGAGGGTGGGGAGAGAAAGAGTAGCTGAGAGATTATGGTACTCCATACAACAACTAGAGTTACTTCAAAATAGGAAATTGTAATCGTTCCATAATCTAAACCATTTACATCTGCCAGCTAAAGCTCAGCTAATTAGATTCTGTGGTGGCTTATAATTTATTTATGAAGCAAAAGGCTCACAGTCCTCAAGATGTCTCTGAGTTCATAAGCTACTACAGTGATATACTTGCACTTAAATTTTTAACTTTAACATTTCATTCATTCATTCAATCTAATTCAACACTACTGACAGCCAATTACAACTTAAAACACAAACTATTTCACATGTAAAAGTCATGTCAAATTGCAGAACGGGGATTCAAATTAAATTAAACAATTCTCAAAAAACTTGAGGCACTACAATTGACACATTAAGAAGTTGATTTTAATTACCCATTTCATAACTGGTTCAGGCAATAATCTGAAAGTAGCAATATATCACTGATTGGATACAAAACATCCACGGAATAGGGCAATTATGTAAGCTGAGAAAGCAAAGAAAGGAGCATAAAAGGCACTATTTATGTAGATGATTGGTGTTGGAGAGTAGATGTCCTCAAGCAGAAGATCTAACACACCCAAGGATACTAAGGAAAGCAAGAGTGCAAATTGTGCAAGCAAAGACGTTCCATTATATCCTGGTGACATAACAGCTTCAAGTAGTCAGCTTTTCTACTACTATTCATCACATTTGAGCTTCTCTAGCATCTTAGTTATTTCCTCTTTCACTATAACCTTGACAGTATTAACTTCCTTAGTAAAGATATACACAGTTCTCACTTAGCACTTCAGAAAAGCTCCATTGCCTTAATGCCTGGATTCCTTTTCAGATCAGCAAATGGCTCCATGTCTCTGTTCTGCTACTTTGCTTCAACTCTCCTTTCTGATATGGTATGCAGAGAACTAGAGCATTGCACACGTTCAAAAGAAAGGCTACAACAAAAAGCCACTCAGTTTAACCTCAGTGGTGAAAAAAGTCTTACAAGTAATAATCTAGGGCAATGTTGATTCAATTGGGCGCGTTGGCGGCACGGTGGCACTGCTGCCTCACAGCGCCAGAGACCCGGGTTCAATTCCCGCCTCAGGCTACTGACTGTGTGGAGTTTGCACATTCTCCCAGTGTCTGCTTGGGTTTCCTCCGGGTGCTCCGGTTTCCTCCCACAATCCAAAAATGTGCAGGTTAGGTGAATTGACCATGCTAAATTGTCCGTAGTGTTAGGTGAAGGGGTAAATGTAGGAGTATGGGTCTGGGTAGTATACGCTTCGGCGGGTCGGTGTGGACTTGTTGGGCCGAAGGGCCTGTTTCCACACTAAGTAATCTAATCTAATCCAATCTAATATATATTGCTGTTCTTTTAGCATAGCTGAGACAAAATCGTCAAATTCCCTCCTTACCAGCATTGTGGTCTACCTACAGCATCTGACTATCACCTTTTCAAAGGGTAATTAGGAATGAACAATAAATGCTGGCCTAACCGACGATGTCCACAACCCATAAATGAATAAAGCTGACCATCAAAAAAAAAAGGAAGACAAAGAGGAGTTTGTGGGTGAGCTGTCAATAAAGCAGGTAACTTTGTCCTGTGTGGTGTCAAGCTTCAAGTGGTAATGGAAACACACATCCAAATGCAAACTGTTCCACTCCTGATTTATCTTAATAGTACATAGGCACTGGGGAGACAGGAGTTCCTAGCACTAGCCTGCTCTTCTTGTCACAGTCTTTATATGACTACAAGTTCAACCTCTGTTCAACGATAACCCCAAGATGTTAATACTAAAGGATTCAGCAATGGTAATACCAAATGTCATGGGGCAATGGTTAAATTCCCTCTTGTTGGAGATGGTCATGGCCTAGCATTTGTGTCACAAAAATGTTACTCATCACTTGTCAACCCAAGCCTGGCTATTGCATTTGGGCATTGTAACTCCTTAGGTACTGAAGCAGTCAGTCAAAGTTAAACATGGTGCAGTCAGGGAACGTTACCACTTCTGACATTATGAATTCCCCAATTCCCATTGACTCAAGTTTTGCTGGGACACCTACATGCCATACTTCATAAAATGCAGTCACTCATGCCTCTATAGCTTTGGACCAATGCTATAATGAGGTCATGAGCAGAGTAGCTCCAGCAGGTGTCAGGGTTACGACTGAGCAAGTGGCACATCAAATTATTTAACAGCCCCATCCATCACTTCACGAATGACTGAAACTGAACTGATAAGGCAGTAATTAGCTAAGTTAGACTTGATATGCTTTTCCGAGACAAGTCATACCTGTGCATCTTTTAGCTTTAACCAGTTGATGCCAGTGTTGTGACTGGCTAATACAAGAGCACATCTTCAGTATTATTGCTTGAATTTTGTCAGGATCCATAGCCTTTACAGTAACTAGTCCCTGGAGCCATTTCTTGAAATCACAGGAGGAGCCTTAATATATAATTCTGCATTTCTCTGCACTGAACTTTTCAAGTCACTATTTTTTACATATCGAGTCCTATTAAGTTTCCGGCCAAATGGTAGCTCCCAGAAAGTAGCTAGTGGGGAAATTCAATGATGTAACGTCACTGAATATTAATGGGCAGTGGTTAAGTCAACTCTTAAGGGAAATGGTCATTGACAGGAGTTTGCTTGGCACAAATGTAACTTACCACTTGTCAAACCAAGCCAGGATACTGTCCAGTTCTTAGTCCACGTTCCCATGCTGTGTCTCAGTACCTGAGGAGCCTGTCCATACCCAAGCTACTTTACTTTTCCCTCACTCGGTTTCCTGCTGACCTGATCCTAGGAATTCCTGCCTTCCGAGATGGTGAGCCACTGCGACACCTCAGCTCTCATGCTGCATGGTTGAATTAAAAACTCAACCCATCCAAGAGCATAATTGAAAATAAATGAAATTTAATTTGTATAACTGAACACAATTATTTTCATGTTAAAAATAAATTGGCTCTTAAAATACCATTACAACACCAAACTGGTGGAATTTGTCCGTTGAAGGTGACAAAGGTCTGATCACAACGCCATAGCTATCTTTCAGAGGGGACAGACTTGATGGATCAAGTTGGTCTTCTCCTACACGTCAGGTTAATGTGCAACATTTCAATGAACATCTCTACAGTATGTTGATGCAGGTTTTACAACAAAATGAGTTTTCTGAGCAAAATTGTATCAAGCAAGTTATACAATAAAGCTATCAAATCAAGGTTCATCAAATGTCTGCCACTTCTAGAGGATAACTGGCATGGAGTCAGTTATTCTACATTAGATTATGCCTAACTTCCACAACTACTTACGCTTACTTTTCTCTAATGACAGTTTTCTGTTATGAGAATATGCACAAAGTTCCAAATTGAGTAAGTCAAATAGGTAATAATTCTACAGTGCACAATTTCAGGTTTACCTTGCCAAAGTAAGTAATGGCTTCCTTATATTTATCAATAATATCCTCAGGACTTAGACAGTTCTTCGCTCTTCCAATCTCAGTACTTGTATCTGCACTGATGCCATTTGTTGTTAATGCACCTAGAGATTTATAAAATGAGAAAAGTAAACTTTTAAAAGTGAAAATCTCAAATCTAAAATCTATATTTACACACAAGGTAAATTACATTTTTGGTTAAATCCAGAGAAATTTACATTTAAAACACTCATTCCCCACCACAAGTCAAATCATTTTGGTTTGCTTTGGTAAGAAAGATGAAAACACCAGCATGATATTCATATTACCATTACCATAAACAGGGATCATATCAAAAAAGATGATATCACCATATCTGTTCAAATGCAATTGCTCAAAATGCTCTACATGATCCAGAAAAGCCAAAAGCAATGAACTGGTAAGCCCATGCAATCGCGTGCCTTTCTTATCAGAGCACCATGCACAAACAGCTTTCGGGTGTACGATGATCCTTTGGAATTCACGTGACACAAGCTACGGTCTAAGCAGTGTGTCAGGTTGAGCCTCTCACTTTCTGCCTCAAAACAGAATTAATCAAAGTTAGCGTCAAAGCATGTCTTCAGTGACTAAGCCACCAGAAGTTGACATAAATAAATATCATCTGTGTGCTTGCATGTCACGAGGGTGAAAAAGGGCTCCAAATCTTCCAATTGCAAGCAGAAACCCTGGTTGCTATACAAATAAAGAACAGGCAACCTATGAACAATTTGAATTCAAAACATAACATTTTGAAATTTAGTTTGTTTACAAAGATTCTGGTCTCACTGCACCAAAAAACCTAAATGCTAAGTGCGCAAGACAAGCTTTTAACTTCTTTTGTTCCAAAGAAATCCACAGTGATTAGTTTGCACAGCACATAACAGATATTGCCTTCATCCTCAACATTTTCAATGAGCTTATAAATACCAGGTGGGTCACACATCCAGTGAATCATATGAAACTATTACAACCAATAGTTCAGAAAATTTTCAAAATCATAAAATCAAATCTTCAGACCAAGCAGCTTGCAACCGGAAGGTATTAAGTAGATGTCAGACCTGGAAATGTGTTATAACATTCTAAAGTTCAGTTGGCTCAGGAACAATACCAGAAAGCTTGGAAATCAACAACCAAGGCAATTTTTAACCAAAATTTTAAAAAAGCATGTAACAAGTTAGTGACAACATGAGCAGAGGAACAGGACCAATAAGCCTGTTAAAACGTCAGTGAAATTACAGCTGATGTTACAAATTGGTGTCCCTTTAAGCTGTATTTTCCCGAGTAGTTACATCATAGCACGAGATCTCAATACTCCACTGAACTTACATCAATAATTGACGGGCCCACTTGTCAAGGTATTTGGAATAAGGAGCAGTTTTTGTTCTTTGAAAGAATAGTAAGCTAACCCTTCGAGTTAGGCAGACAAGGTGACAATGAGCATACAAGCATCATAAGAAGCTACAGAGATCATTTCACAAGACGGTACATACCGATGACTGATAGCACAGATCGCTGGCCCCATTTTTGGGGCAGAAGGTGGAGTGAAGGGCAAAAACCCACAGAAGAATAAACAGAAACCACATGCAAGGAGACAGGGAGAGGCAGAGAAGAGGCAGAGAGTAGTGGAGGCAAAGAAGGGGAGGCAGAGGCAGAGAGATCAATGGTACAGAATGAGTCACCATTTTCAGGAGAGAAAATCAGGAGTTGCCCAAGGGAAGAACAAAGGCTTACAAGCAAAGATTGCAAGGGATGAACACACTATCACTCCATAATCAGTGTCTTTGCTCCTCCATGCAACACAAAAGCAGTGCTCCCACGTGTCATGGGCATACACTTTCTTTCTTTGTATAACTGAACAGTGCATTGTATGTAAGCTACTGTTTCTTAAACTCAAATGCCTTACAAGTGGTCAACTGACAATTAGGTAACTGGTCATGAATCTCCAAAATCTAACATTAATCTGTGATGTGACTCCACTGCCCAACTTTGATTGATGGAAAGCATCAAGCCTGAATTTAAAATTAACAGCTGGCTGAGTACAACTGCCATTTGTCGAAGGAAGGTCTGAACTTCCACCACCATTTGCATATAGAAGCATTTTCTGATTTCACTTTTGAAAAATGGCTTTCAATGTTTGGGCTATAGGCAGACTACGGTTATGAAGCAACTGCATAGGGTTATCAATTCAGTGCCTGTGCCATCAAGGCCCAGTACATGTAAGGCACTTGATGGAATTCGTGATGGCACCAATCCAACAAATATGATAAGGAGAAAGGAAGAGAATGCCTGCCACATATTGGAAAATGAGACATTAAGTTTCGTGGAGTCCTGAGTGCACTCTTCTCTTAGCTGGACTTAAGCAATAACACTACTGAGAATATTAAATACTATTACAACATCTTGGCTAGGTCACCGTGGAGGAAAAATAATTAAACCTCAAACTGGAAAAACAACTGCACCAGAAGTATTTGGAAATGTAATTCCAAAAAAATTAATTAGTCCAGCTCCATATTATGTACATAAGAAAAACAATGAAATCTAGCCTGATAGTTTTGGCAGAGGTCATTAATGGGATATGTACATTGTGCTGGCTGTTAACACAGGGAAGTTACAACACAATCTGTCGAGTTAGAAAGTGAGGTACCAAGTTGAATAGAGAGCAAGATGGTGTGTGACAGAACAAGACTAGCAACAGCCAGATACTGGAACACCACACCACAGAGTGTCCAAGATACACATGGCAAATGCTCAAGAGGGAGGAGTGGAAAGGAGAAACCCACATTAGACAGGACAAGACTGAGTTGCAGGCAGTGTGACTAGTTCATTGTTACTGACAGAAAGAGCAGCTAAGTGAGTGATGTTAACTTACAAGTAAAAAGCCAGCAAAAATACTGTAATGATGCCATAACGGTGGGAGAAATTCCATATGCAATGGAAGATGCAGTGCAGATATTCCGAGTCCACCGGAATGAGAAGTTAGTGCTCTTCTGAATCTTCACAATACTCTTTCCACCAATATGTTCTTTGCAAAATACAATGCCCAGACTGTTAAGTGCTGCAGGTGAGGTTTAGTCAATGTTTAATTTACATGGGAAATCCACGCCTTTGCGTTCTTTCAAAAAGATTTTATGAACATAGAGTCATAGAGATGTACAGCATGGAAAAAGACCCTTCGGTCCAACCTGTCCATGCCAACCAGATATCGCAACCCAATCTAGTCCCACCTGCCAGCACCCGGCCCATATCCCTCCAAACCCTTCCTATTCATATACCCATGTTGCAATTGTACCAGCCTCCACCACTTCCTCTGGCAGCTCATTCCATACACTTACCACCCTCTGCATGAAAAAGTTGCCCCGTAGGTCTCTTTTATATCTTTCCCCCCTCACCCTAAACATATGCCCTCTCGATCTGGACTCCCCACCACAGGGAAGACTTTGACTATTTATCCTATCCCTGCCCTTCATGATTTTATAAACATCAAAGGTCACCCCTCAGCCTCCGAGACTCCAGTGAAAACAGCCCCAGCCAGTTCAGCCTCTCCCCATAGCTCAAATCCTCCAACCATGGCAACATCCTTGTAAATCTTTTCTGAACCCTTTCAAGCTTCACAACATCTTTCCAATGGGAAGACTACCAGAACTGCAGGCAATATTCCAACAGTGGCTTAACCAATGTCCTGTACAGCCGCAACATGACCTCCCAACTCCTGTACTCAATATTCTGACCGATGAAAGAAAGCATACCAAACGCTGCCTTCACTATCCTATCTACCTGCTACCTTTCAAGGAGCTATAAACCTGCACTCCAAGGTCTCTTTGTTTCTAGGACCTTACCATTAAGTCCTGCTAAGATTTGCTTTCCCAAAAATGCGCACCTCACATTTATCGGAATTAAACTCCATCTGCCACTTCTCGGCCCATTGGCCCATCTGATTAAGATCAGAGGTAACCTTCTTCGCTGTCCACTACACCTCCAATTTTGGAGTGATCTGCACACTTACTAACTGTACCTCTTATACTCGCATCCAAATCATTTTAGGTAAATAATAAAAAGTAGAGGACCAAGCACCGATCCTTATGGCACTCCACTGGTCACAGGCCTCCAGTCTGATGAACACCACCAGCCTCCGTCTTCTACCTTGGAGCTAGTTCTGCATCCAAGTGGCTAGTTCGCGCTGTATTCCATGAGATCTAACCTTGTCGAACACCTTACTGAAGTCCATATAGATCACATCTACCGCTCTGTCCTCAATCTTCTTTGTTACTTCTTCAAAATCATCAATCAAGCTTGTGAGACATGATTTCCTACGCACAAAGCCATGTTTACTATCCATAATCTGTCCCTACCTTTCCAAATACATGTACATCCTGTCCATCAGTGTTCTCTCCAACAACTTGCCCACTGCCGACATCAGGCTCACTGGTCTATAGTTCCCTGGCTTGTCCTTACCACCCTTCTTAAACAGTGGCACCACGTTTGCCAACCTCCAGTCTTCCGGCACCTCTCCTGTGACTATCAATGATCTCTAAGAGGCCCAACAATCACTTCTCTAGCTTCCCACAGAGTTCCAGAGTACACCTGATCAGGTCTTGGGGATTTATTCACCTTTATGTGTTTCAAGACATCCAGCACTTCCTCCTCTGCAATATGCATTTTGTAAGGTATCACCATCTATTCCCCGACAGTCTACATCTTCCATATCCTTTTCCACAGTAAATACGGATGCAAAATACTCATTTAGTATCTCCCCCATTTTCTGCGGCTCCACACAAAGGCTGCCTTGCTGATCTTGGGAAGGGCCTTCATCTCTCCCGAGTTACCCTTTTGTCCTTAATATATTTGTAAAAACCCTTTGGATTCTCCTTAATTGTTTGCCAAAGCTATTTCATGCCTCCTTTCCCCCCCTCCAGGTTTCCCTCTTATACTCCTACTTCTTTTATACTCCAAGGATTCACTCGATCGATCCTGTCTCCACCTGACATGTGCTTCCTTCTTTTTCTTCACCAAACCCTCAATTTCTTTAGTCATCCAGCATTCCCGACACCTACCAGCCTTTCCTTTCACCCTAACAGAAATATACTTTCTCTGGATTCTCGTTATCTCATTTCTGAAGGCTTCCCATTTTCCAGCCGTCCCTTTACCTGCAAACATCTGCCCCGAATCAGCTTTCAAAAGTTCTTGCCTAATACCGTCAAAAGTGGCCGATCTCCAATTTAGAACTTCAACTTTTAGATCTGGTCTATCCTTTTCCATCACTATTTTAAATCTAATAGAATTATGGTCACTGACCCCAAAGTGCTCCCCCACTGACATCTGTCACCTGCCCTGCCTAATTTCTCAAGAGTAGGTCACGTTTTGCACCTTGTAGGTACATCCACATACTCAATCAGAAAATTTTCTTGTACACACTTAAATTCCTCTCCATCTAAACCCTTAACACGCCATCCCTTATCAAAAATGCCACTCCCCCTCCTCTCTTGCCTCCCTTTCTATCCTTCCTGTAGCTTGAAGCTGCCAGTCCTGCCCATCCCTGAGCCATGTTTCTGTAATTGCTATGATATCTCAGTCCCATGTTCCTAACCATGCCCTGAGTTCATCTGCCTTCCCTGTTCGGCCGCTTGCATTGAAATAAATGCAGTTTAGTTTATTAATCCTACCTTATGCCTGCCTGCCCTGTTTGACTCGGTTCTATTCTCAGCTGTACCAGTCTCAGATTGATCTCTTTCCTCACTATCTCCCTGGGTCCCACCCTCCCACCTTACTAGTTTAAATCTTCCCGAGCAGCTCCAGCAAATCTCCCTGCCAGTATATTAGTCCCCTTCCAATTTAGGTGCAATCCGTCCTTCTTGCACAGGTCACTTCTACTCCAAAAGAGATTCCAATGATCCAAAAATGTGAATCCTTCTCCCATACACCAGCTCCTCAGCCATGCATTCATCTGCTCTATCCTCCTATTCCTGCAATCACTAGCTCTTAGCATCGTGAGTAATCTAGATATTACTACTCTTGAGGGCCTCCTTTTTAAATTTCTGCCTAACTCTCTGTAATCTCCCTTCAGAATCTCAACCTTTTCCCTTCCTATGTCATTGGTTCCAATGTGGACAATGACCTCTTGCTGGCCCCTCTCCCCCTGTGAGGACATTCTGCACCCTCTCTGAGACATCCTTGATCCTGGCACCAGAGAAGCAACACACCATTATGATTTTTCTCTGCTGGCCACAGAGACATCTGTCTGTACCAATGGGGACTACAGAATCCCCTAACACAATTGATCTGCTGGAACCCAACGTACCCCTCGTTGCATTAGAGCCAGTCTCAATACCAGAAACTTGGCTGTTGATGCTATGTCCCCCTGAGAATCCATCACCCCCTGCATTTTCTAAAACAGCATACTTGTTTGAAATGGGTATAGCCACAGAAGACTCCTGCACTAGCTACCTACCTCTTATCCTTCCTAGAGTTAACCCATCTATGTGACTGTATCTGAGGCTTTCCCTCCTTCCTATAACTGCCATCCATTACATACTGTTGCTGTTGCAAATTCCTTATTGCTTCTATCGGTCTCTCCAACCAATCCATTCGATCTGATAAGATTCGCAACCAACATTTATTGCAGTTATAATCTGCAGTATCCCTTAAACTCTCTTTAAACTCCCACATCTGACAAGAAGTGCATATCATTCTACAAAAGGCCATTTTTGCTCCATCACAATTTACAGAACCAGAAAATAACACCATCTTATTCTTCTACAAAACACCGCACTGGGTTAAATGAATAGTTATGGCTTATATTTTAAGTTTCATCAAGAGACATATCTCAAAAAACATAATCAAGAAAGAACCCACTCTACTCACTACTGCAGACTTTCTGTAGGTCCCACTTACCTGCTTCTGTGCTGTGAACTTCGCCCAAATGGTTCCTCCAAGATGAGTTGTGAATTTCACTATGTTAATTTTCCCAGACGCACTATGTTCAGCGATACATGACTTCAAATAGCAAAGGCTGTAACTGTGCAGGTTTACTTTTCTCTCTCTCGCTCTTTCTCTCTCGCTCTCTCTCTCACATGGACCTCACCATGTGCTTCCTTTGTCTGTTCTTCTCCCTTTTAAAACTGCTGCTGTTGTGACTTTTTTCTTTCCAAAGTTCCAAAACAATGCAACAGCATATAAAACAGTAACTGCTGGTCCTGGAATTCGAGGAAATCACCTCCAACACCTAAAATATCTCAATAAAGGAGCAGCTCTTACAGAAATTTTTCCCATCCTCCATCTTCCATTACCCAGAATCCTCTGATTGATGCATGCTATTTTAATATTTTAAAAATAATCTTACATAGATACCCAGGTTATGAATCTTTACAACTTCTCACTTTCCATCATTTAGAAAAAGCTCTTTTTCTTCTTATAAAACTCAAAAGGAAGGCCCTCACGCTCCCTTACAAACTTTAAAACCAGGCGTTTCACTCCTTAATGCAGACTTTTCTCCTGAAATAGTAGGTCATCTGATGTTAGGGATGCAGCAAGGCTCTGAGCGAGTGCCACTCAAGGGCTCAGGCCCTGAAAGATCCCTGAATGACTATTCTGGAGGGCAGGATCACCAAGGAATCAGAATCAGCTGGTTGCTTCAGACCACTCCTCCACCTTGCCTCCCCAGTCAATACGGGAAAGACAAGGATGAGTCACCTTGTTAAAGTTCTGGTTTTGGCCCTACATTTCCAACCAGACATCTTAAGTCAAGAATTCAAAGCCAAATTGTTTGCGCTCTCACAGCAACTGTTCAGTGCTTCCCATGCTAGGCCACAAAGAGATTCAAAGTGTCCACTCATTTGACGTCTATTGTCCTCTGAAGGAATTCTAACCTTAAAAAAAGGTATCAAGGCTGCTCTCTCAGAGGCAAACAGTGGCACATCTTCATGCTGACCCACGCTGTCAGCATCACAAGTGAAAAGACAGTGGCAGTAACCAGGCCTATTCTGCATTGGTGAACAAGTTGAGGAACTTGTTTAAGTCCTTTGGCTCGGTGGACAACTGGTGATATCTTCACTCAATTCCATCATTTTCACCTTGGAAAAGCCTAGAGATGGGGCATCCGGAATCAAAATGCCTTTACATTTCCTCTTTCTGGCAGCTTCTGGTCAGCAGGTGCTCGGCTCAGACTTTAGTCTGATGTGTATGTGGAACTTGTTCCATTCTGTCTTTAGTTAGGATCCAGATACTGACACTTAAGCAACCTTCTGCTAAACAAAGAGCATTCCAGGACTCATTCTGTTGATCATGGACAGCTGGAAACAGTAACAGGAAGGGTTCCCCTTCCTTAGCAAGATGTAGCAAAGATTCACATCTGCAGCTTTTGTCAACATTACATGAAAGGATAGACAAAGAAGCATAAATGTAGAATCAAGTTGCTGAATCATGTTTCAGTCAAACCACCAAGAATCTTACCCTGCAAGAGGCATACAAAGGGAAGGGAGTATGTGCTGAGGGGCCTGAAACCTGCCAAGCATTCAGGTCCTGCAGGATCTGAACCAAGGTTTCCAAATATTAAGTAGGAATATAGGAGTCACTATCATTTTGGCAGATGGTGACTAGCAGGGTCAGTGTTAGGGGGCCAGTTATTCACAATGTGTATTGATATTTTGTATTTCAGGGGCCAAATGCAATATTTAAACTTTCAAATGATGAAACTAAGTGGGAATATGTATTGCACAAGACAAAGTGGCTTCCAGAAGATTTAAACAGGCTAATGAATAGGGAAGAACATGGTATTTGAATACGCTGTGGTGAAACAACATATCCCCTTTGGTAGAATTAACAGATGCACCGAGAATTGAAGTTGGCAAGTTTAATGAACCCTTGTTGGTTAATCTGAATGCTAAAGTGCAGGTACAGCAAGCTATTAGAAAGACTATTGGAATGTTAACATTTATCACATGAGGTTGAGAGTATAGCAGTCATGAAGTCTCCCTTCAATTGTATAGGAGCTGAGCTAAACCGCACCGAGAGTACTGTGTTCAGTTTTTATTTTCTTTACTCAGCAAGGATAAACTTGCTAGAGAGGAAGTGGAACAAAAGGTTCAGACTTGCTCCTGGGATGGCAGGGTTATCATATGGATGCAAACTGGGCAAACTGAGCCAAATATTCTTTGGAATTTCGAAGAATGAGCAGTGCTCTCACTACTAACAAAATACTTTGAGGCATAGACGTGGTAGACGCAGGGAACATGTTTTCTCAGGTTGGTGAATCTAAAACGAGGGCGTACAGAATAAAAACAAAAAGGGGATGCCACTTAAACCAAAAGTGAACAGAAACTATTTTACTCAAAGGGTGCGAACGTTTGGAATTCTCTATCAAAGAGGTCTGTGGAGGCTCAGTCTTAGACCTACTCAAAAGATAGTGTGACAATACTGTAGCTTTCAAGATGTTATTTTGCCCTTTTTTTCTGAAGGCAGATTGTCATGTGGAGGTTCAGGGCTGTCTCCAAGAGAGTAAACAACTTGTGATGCCTTGGGTTTTTTTTTGAAGTTGGAACAATGGAAGCAGCCTGGGTGCGATCAGCTCTCTCAGACAACACTTTGTAGTTCTTTTTAGTTTTCACTTTCAGCAGAAGCCATGAGGTTTCAAAAGAGTTGGAAGTTTCAGAAAATCTCTCTTAGCTACTGTTCTCAAAACAAGCCTTATAAAGTTCAACCTCCTCTAATTCGAGCATTTTCCCTATATGCAAGGCTGACAGGCCTGTAGTTGCTGATATTGTTCCCTTACTTCTTTAATGGGGAGGGTGACAGTACTTCTCTCAAAGACTCATAAATCTGTAGAATTCACTAATACAGAGTAGTCATAGAGATGTACAGCATGGAAACAGACCCGTCCATGTTGACCAGATATCCCAACCTAATCAGCACCCGGCCCATATCCCTCCAAACCCTTCCTATTCATGTACACATCCAAATGCCTCTGAAATGTTGCAATTGTACCAGCTTCTACCACATCCTCTGGCAGCTCATTCTATACACGTACCACCCTCTGAGTGAAAAAGTTGCCCCTTTAGGTATCTTTTATATCTTTCCCCTCTCACCCCAAACCTATGTCCTCTAGTTCTGGACTCCCCGAACCTAGAGAAAAGAAAGACTTTGCCTATTTATCCTGTTCATGTCCCTCAATATTTTGTAAACCTCTAAGGTCATCCCTCAGCCTCCGACGCTCCAGGGAAAACAGCCCCAGCCTGTTCAGCCTCTCCCTGTACCTCAGATCCTCCAACCCTGGCAACATCCTTGTAAATCTTTTCTGAACCCTTTCAAGCTTCACAACATCTTTCCGATAGGAAGGAGACCAGAATTGCACGCAATATTCCAACTTTGGCCTAACCAATGCCCTGTACAGCTGCAACATGACCTCCCAACTCCTGTAATCAATACTCTGACCAATAAAGGAAAGCCTACCAAACGCCTTCTTCGCTATCCTATCTACCTGCGACTCCACTTTCAAGGAGTTATGAACCGCACTCCAAGGTCTCTTTGTTCAGCAATACTCCCAACTCCATCTGCCACTTCTCAGCCCATTGGCCCATTTGGTCAAGATCCTGTTGTAATCTGAGGTAGCCCTCTTCACTGTCCACTACACCGCCAATTTTGGTGTCATCTGCAAACTTACTTACTGTACCTCTTATGCTCGCATCCAAATCATTTATGTAAATAACAAAAAGTAGAGGACCCAGCACTGATTCTTGTAGCACTCCACTGGCCACAGGTCTCCAGTCTGAAAAACAACCCTCCACCACCACCCTCTGTCTTCTACCTTTGAGACAGTTCTGTATCCAAATGGCTAGTTCTCCCTGTATTCCATGAGATCTAACCTTGCTAATGAGTCTCCCATGGGGAACTTTGTCGAACGCCTTACTGAAGTCCATATAGATCACATCTACCGCTCTGCCCTTAATCTTCTTTGTTACTTCTTCAAAAAACTCAATCAAGTTTGTGAGACATCATTTCCCACGCACAAAGCCATGCTAACTATCCCGAATCAGTCCTTGCCTTTCCAAATGCATGTACATCCTGTCCCTCAGGATTCCCTCCAACAACTTGCCCACCACCGAGGTCAGGCTCACCAGTCTGTAGTTCCCTGGCTTGTCCTTACCGCCCTTCTTAAACAGTGGCACCACGTTTGCCAACCTCCAGTCTTCTGGCACCCCACATGTGACTATCAATGATACAAATATCTCAGTACAGTGGATGCCATAACAGGACACATTTAAAAAGAAGATAGACAAAATTTTAGTTATAATGGGTTGAAGGATTATAGAGAACAGGCAGAAAAGTAGAGTTGAAGCCAAGACGAGATCAGCCATCATCATGTTGGAGCAAGCTAAAAGAGCTAATTTGCCTACAACTGCTCCTGTTACATTCTTCTGTCATTCGTATAGTTTCAAGCTTCCAATCTGGAGGAATCATTCCACTGCATGAGAAATTTTGGAACATGATTACTATTCAGCTCACAAGCCATTCTTTCATTAGGTTCTGAGAACTTAGCAATTTTCCACACCATTAATTTCTCCAGCAAAGCTTTCTTACTAATTCCAACCTCCTTTTCCCTCCTCATTCTCCCTAGTCACTTGGATCTCTAGTGCTGAGTGTTTCTTGAATCTTCCTCAATGACAAGAGACACAAAGAACTCATTTAGTTTCTCAGCCATTTCTCTGTTCCCAATTATACATTTTCCCAACTACTTTTAATGGACCCACATTCTTATAATATGGAACAGTACAGCATAGGAAGAGGCTCTTTGGCCCATTATGTCTGTGCTGACCATGATGCCATTCTAAACTAATCCCATCTGCCTACACATGGCCTATATCTTTCTATGTCCTGCCTGTTCATGTACCTAGATGTCTCAAAAACTTTACTCACATATCTGCTTCTAGCACCGTCCCTGGCAACACATGCTCAGGGCGGCTCGGTGGCTCAGTGGTTAGCACTGCTGCCTCACAGCAACAGGGTCCCAGGTTCGATGGCAGCCTCGGGTGACTGTGTGTGGAGTTTGCACATTCTCCCAGTGTCTGCGTGGGTTTCCTCCCACAAATCCAAAAATGTGCAGGTTAGGTGAATTGGCCATGCTAAATTGCCGTTAGTGTTATGTGAAAGGGTAAATGTAAGGGAATGGGTCTGGGTGGGTTACGCTTCGGCAGGTCGGTGTGGACTTGGGCCGAAGGGCCTGTTGCCACACTAAGTAATCTAAGTAATCTGAAAAGGAACATAACCTCAATAGTGAGCGATGGACTTTTATCCCAAGTGTCTCTATTTCAGTGCTCCTAAGAATCCTACCATTTACTGTATATTTTCCTCTTGCATTTGACCTCCAAAATGTGTACCACTTCACACTTGTCTGAAATAAACTCCATCTGTCATTTCTCCATCCAACTTTACAACTCATCTGTATCCTGTTGTTGCCCTTTGATAAACCTTCTTCACTATCCACAACTTCACCAATTTCCATGTCATCTGCAAACTTACTAATCAGCCCACTTACATTTTTATCCAAATTATTCATATATATTGCTAACAACTGAGACCCCAACACTGGTCCTCACAGACCACCACTGGTCATAGGCCTCCAGTCAGAAAAACATCCTTCCACAAATACTCTGTCTATGACCAAGCTAACTTTGTATCCAACTTGCCAATTCACCACAGATTCCATGCAACTTAATCTTCTGGAACAACCTACCATGAAGGATCTTTCTAAATGCTTTAGTAATGTCCATTGCTGCCTTACCTAACATTCACTGCCTTGACTTCAAACAGCTTCATCACTTCCTCAAAACACTCAGTTGAATTTGAGAGACAGGTCTCCCGACATACAGCTATGCTGACTATCCCATCTTCTCCAAATTCAAGTAAATTCTGTCCCAAAGAATCTTCTCCAATAATATCCAATAATGTATGGTTCACTGGCCTTTAATTTCCTGGATTATTTGTGCTGTCATTCTTAAACAAAAAGTAACAACACTAGCTATTCCCCAGTCTTTTGAGACTTCACCTGTGGCTAGAGGACACATAGATCTCTGTGAAAGCCCCAACAATCTCCTCCCTTGTTTCCTTCAGATCCTGGGATAGATTCCACCAGACCCTAGGGACTTTACTTGATGTTTTCAAGACACCCAACACCACCACCTCCTTATTACTGATATGTCCCAGCATATCAACATACCTCTCCCAATTTTAGATTAGATTAGATTACATTACAGTGTGGAAACAGGCCCTTCGGCCCAAGTCCACACCGACCTGCCAAAGCCTAACCCACCCATACCCCTACATTTACCCCTTACCTAACACTACAAGCAATTTAGCATGGCCAATTCACCTGATCTGCACATCTTTGGACTGTGTGAGGAAACCGGAGCAGCCGGAGGAAACCCACGCAGACACGTGCAAACTCCACACAGTCAGTCGCCTGAGGCGGGAATTGAACCCGGGTCTCTGGCGCTGTGAGGCAGCAGTGCTAACTGCTGTGCCACCGTGCCGCCCATAGTTTACAATCAACTATATCCTTTTCCTGGGTGAAAACTGATACAAAGCACGCATTAAGGACCATGCCCATTTAACTCCGGCTCCATACATAAATTTCTTCTCGTCATCCCCCTTCTCCTCTTGCGCGCCCCCCCCCCAACTCCTCTCTTTCCTCCCGCTGCCCAAGTGGGTCTACCCTTTCCATGGGTAACCCCAATATATGGATAAAATGCCTTAGAATTCTTCTTAATCCTACTTGCCAAAGACATTTCATGACCCTTTTGAGCCCACCTAATGGCTTGATTGTTATTTTCTGTCTCCTTTACACACCAAAATCTTAAAGAAAGTGAGGACTACAGATACTGGAGGGTCAGAGTCAAAACGTATGGCACTAGAAAAACACAGCAGGTCAGGCAATATTTGAGGAGTAGGAGAATTGACATTTTGGCCATAAGCCCTGGTTCTGGTTTGGTTTCAGTTCCCTGAACCTTAGATATACTACTTCTTTCTTTATGTTAAAAATCACAACACCAGGTTATAGTCCAACAGGTTTATTTGGAAAGTGCAAGCTATTGAAGCGCTGCTCCGTCAAGTAGCTCGTAAACTTCCAATAAATCTTGTCAATGTTTGTTCTGGAATTTGCCAGCCTCATCGTTCATGCTCACAGGAACATATTAATCCTAATCATACTAGTCTTGATCAACTGGCCTTTAAAAGACTCCTACATCAGATGTGAACAAATAGTCGCCCCAATGCAAATTCTCCAGGTCCTGCCTAATACTGTTGTCAACAGCCTTCCCATAATTTTCCACTTTCATTCAAGGACCAGTCTTAACCTTACCCATAACTATTTTAAAAACATACTTCTTTCTTCCCAAATGTATCCATGAGACTTCAATCACCTTGCCAGGCTCATTCTTCCATACCAGGTCTTCCCGAATCGGTCTACCTATTTCACGAAACCCTCCTGGATGAACCTAACAAATTCTGCCCCACAAAGCCCCTTGCTCAAAAGGGAGCCCCAATCAATACTGGGGAAGTTAAATTTACATCACCTCGTGCTTTTACATCTTTCAATGATCCGTTTACATTTCTGTTCTTCCATCGCCCACTAGCTATTGGGAGCTCTGTATTATAACCTCATCTTAGTGACTGCATTCTTTCTCATTCCCAGTGGCCTCATTGAATGGATCCTCCAAAATGCAACTCATCCACTCATTTCACATCTCTCAATCTCATTGAAACATCTAAAAACTGGAATGTTGAGGTGCCAGTCCTCCCTTTCTGTCAACCAAGTTTCTGTATTGGCTATCACATAGCATTCCGTGGAACCATGTTCTCCTACAGTGAATCCTTAAAAACTACAAACAAACAATAAACTAGCAACCGATTACAGAACTTCACCTGCTACTCACCAAAATCAGATTTCTTACTGACTCTATTCCTAACAAACTACAAACAACTAAAATAAGTAATTTATATTGTATCTCCCTCTAAACACCACTTATTTAGTCTCCAGAACCAATTTCTCAGCAGCCCAATCCTATATCACTTTTGGACTCCAATATCCAGAGCTCAGTTTTTGGATTCTACTCTGCTCTGCTCCCACTGCGGCTGACTGACCTCAATCCAGGTCCTACTTTGAGAGGCTGATTAGTCAATTTTTCCACTTTTTAATACCTGTGAAACCGTCTACAGTTGCTTCTTGGTTTTTCTGCTATATTACATTCAAATTCTCTTCTGCCTTTGCTTCAGTTCCCTTGGTCCACCTTTGCTGTGTTCTACAAAACATTACAATGTTCAGATGTGTTACATTTTCTGGCCACTTCTTGTGCCTTTTCTTTTAGCTGTGTACAATCCTGAACTACTTCAGTCAACCAAAATTGACTGACCTTAGAACTGTTTCACCTTGAAGGAATGTATAGTTACTTTAAGTCATATAATAAGCTCTTTAAAAAATTTCCATTGCCTATGTACAGTAATGTTTAATGTATTTTCCCAATCCAACTCAATCTGTACCTCAAGCTTTCATAATTTCCCTTATTTAAATTTATCACCCATTGCTTCAGTGAACTAACTCACTTTCAAACAAAAAACATAAAATATCAAAGAAACTTCAAAGCACAGTCAATTCAAAGAACCTCAAATGTACCTGAACTTACTGGACAATAACTCATTTGAAGCAATTCTGATATCTTAGAATTTAGAATGCTCGTCAACCGCCTGATCACACTTTGCTAATTTTCTTTTGATCCTCTAAATGTACCAATCATTCTGACATTTTCCTGTGGTCAGCATAATCTTTCCATGAAATGAACTATTCTTAACTAGACTCTCCTCTTTGTCAAATACTTTCTTACATCTATGATTTCTGGTGCCCTCCATTCTTTGGCAATTTCAGGTTCACAACAATACATAGTCTGCAGCTCCAATTCTCTTCAAGACAGGATTCCATTTCTTTCTTCAATAAATATTTAACAACTCTCCATCTTGAATTTGCCCTTTCACTCAATCAAACATCATCTCAATCTGAATGTGTTTTTCTTCATATAATTGCACATGCTCCTCTAGAGCACAAGTACTGCTTGGAATACCTTGTATCAAAATCATTTTTGTCCATTGTTAGCAGTAGATGTAAAACAATGATTGAATGGAAGAAGTGGTAACTGAGACACATTGGATAACCTTAGTAACAAATGGTGCTGCTCTTGTTGAATCAAAGTCTTCATTTGAGTGTGATTCCAGTTTTCACTGATAGCCCATTTCTGTCTATTCTTTTAATCTGGCAGAGCAAAGATGTTTGCATTGTTAAATGATTGAATTGTTGCCACTCCCCATCTTCCATGATGACTCTCAGTTTTTCCTTCAAAATGTATCCAATTCTTTTTGAGTGCTACTGTGGAGTCCACATCCACCAGATAATAAATTCCTAACCATCATACTGTAAGCTTGAGTTTCTTGCGCTAATCACATTAAGCCTGTGCCCTTTGGTTATTGATTCTTCAGGCTCTGATTATGGTTTCTTCCTGTTGCTTCTTCAAGAAGCTAAAAAGCTCTTCAACCAAGCTTTCAGTCAGCTGAGTACTCACTTAAAACTGAGATAGCTTTCCAGAAATCTCTAACTTTTAAATCAAATAACTCAAATAATCATAGGTTTCCAAAGGAATCCTGAACCTGGATTTTGGCCAAAAAAGGTAGCCATTGAAGTACATGTGCAGTATTGTGCGTTCCTAGCTGAAAAAAAACTTACAAATAAAATCACTAAACAAAGAAAATAGAGGAGAGTTAGGTACCTTAGGTCCTTGTAAGCAAACTTTGAAACATTTCAACTTGAAGGACTGTACATTTCTGAATGTGTACAATGATAAACAAAATGGCCATTCAAATAAAATCTATAATGTGCAAATGCTGGAAACATTGTTTAAAAAAAGACAATCTTAAAAAGAAAATTGCCAGAAAAACTTTGCAGGTCTGATAGCATCTTTGAAGAGAAAACAGAGTTAAGGTTTTGGGTCCAGTGACCTCTCTTTCAGAACTGAAGTTCACTAACTAAAGCTTAGCTTGACCAGCTCCATCCAGCTGCAGAATTTGGTCCGTGCAGGTAGCAGCTTCAGAAGAGTCTGTTTCCTGACTCTGACCGTCAGTTCAACTCATCCATGCTGATCAGATATCCAAAACTGACATAGCCACATTTCCTAGCATTTGGCCCATATCCCTCTAAGCATTTCCTATACATCTAACCATCCAGATGCCTTTCACATGTTGTAATTATACCAGTCTCCTCCACTTCCTCTGGCAGCTCATTCCACCCTGCATGTGAAAAAGTTGACCTCTCACCTCAAACTAGTGCCCTCTAGGTTTGGATTCCCTTACTCTGGGAAAAAGACCTTGGCTATTTATCTTATCCATGCCCCTCATAAACCTCTACAAAAGGTAACCCCTCAGACTCTGATGCTCCATGGGAAAAAAAAACTCCAATCTATTTAGGCTCTCCCTACAACTTTGCTGATGACACCACGGTAGGATGGATATCAACAATGAGTCAGAATGCAGAAAAGAAATAGAGGGTTTGGTGACATGGTGCAATGATAACAACCGCTCTCTCAATGCCAGCAAAACTGAAGACCTCATCGATGACTTCAGAAAGAAAGGAAGAGTACACGACCCCATCTACATCAACGGTGCTGAGGTTGACAGCGTCGAGAGTATCAAGTTCCTAGGAGTGACGATAACTGACAATCTATTTTGGACTTCCTACGTAGATGTGACAGTCAAGGCAGCACAACACCACCTCTTCCTCCTCAGACAGTTGAGGAAATTTGGCATATCTGTAAGGACCCTCACTAACTTCTACAGATGCAGCAGAAAAAGCATTCTGCCCAGACACATAATAGCCTGGTATGGTCTTGGGCCGAGCAATTGCCATAAACTACAGAAGGTTGTGTGCACAGCCCAGATCATCACAAAACTAAGCACCCATCCATGAACTCCATTTACACCTCTTGTTGCCATGGAAAGGCTGCCAACATCAAAGAGGTGTGGAGGTGTCGGCGGATGATTTGGTTTGTGCGGGGGTTGGTAGGGTGGAAGGTTCCACCACAGAACACACCAGATGGCCTCCTTCTTTAGAGACCGCAATTTCCCTTCCCACCTGGTTAAAGATGCCCTCCAACGCATCTCATCCACATCCTGCACCTCCGCCCTCAGACCCCACCCCTCCAACCGTAACAAGGACAGAATGCCCCTGGTGCTCACCTTCCACCCTACCAACCTTCGCATGGACCGGGTCGTCCGCCGACGTTTCCGCCGCCTCCGGGCGGACCCCACCACCAGGGATGTGTTTCCCTCCCCACACCTTTCCGCCTTCCGCGGGGGCCGTTCCCTCCGTGGCTGCCTGGTCGGGTCCGCGCCCCCCTGCAGCCCACCCTCCCATCCTGGCGCTTTCCCCTGCCGCCGCGGGAACTGTGGGGCCTGCGCCCGCGCCTCCTCCCTCACCTCTATCCGGGACCCTGGGGGAGCCTTCCACATCCATCGGGGTTTTGCCTGCACATCCACCGGTGTCGTTTATTGTGTCCGTTGCTCCCGATGCGGTCTCCTCTGCATTGGGGAGATTGGGCGCCTCCTAGCGGAGCGCTTTGGGGAGCGTCTCCGGGTCACTTGCACCAGTCGGCCGCATCGCCCCGTGGCCCAGCGTTTCAGCTCCTCCTCCCATTCTGCCGGGGACGTGGAGGTCCTGGGCCTCCTTCACCGCCGCTCCCTCACCGCCAGACGCCTGGGAGGGGGGGGAAGCGCCTCGTCTTCTGCCTCGGTGCACTTCAGCCCCCAGGGCATCGGTGTGGACTTCGACAGTTTCCTCGTTTCCCCTTCCCCCACCTCACCCCGGTTCCGGACTTCCGGCTCGGCGCTGTCCCCATGACTTGTCCGGACTTGTCCTGCCTGCCTGGCTCGTTTTCCGCCTGTCCACTCCGCCCTCTCCTCCCCGACCTATCACCTTCGTCCCCTCCCCCACTCACCCATTGTACTCTATGCTACTTTCTCCCCACCCCCACCCTCCTCTAGCTTATCTCTCCACGCTTCAGGATCTCTGCCTTTATTCCTGATGAAGGGCTTTTGCCCGAAACGTCGATTTTGCCTGTCCTCGGATGCTGCCTGAATTGCTGTGCTCTTCCAGCACCACTGATCCAGAAACTGCCAACATCAAAGACCTATCCCACCCCGGTAATACTCTCTTATAACATCTTCCATCAGGAAGATACAGAAGCTTGAACACACAGCAGCAGATAAAAGAACAGCTCTTTCCCTGCTGTTATTAGATACATGAATGGACTGTCTAACTTCAAATAATATTAATTATGTTAATACTGTGCTTGCCTTGCGGTGTAACATGTATGCCTCACTCTGTACAAGTTTTTTTCACCCTATGCTCTGTATGTCCTTGCTTACTATGATTTGCCTGTACTGCTCTCAAATGAAGCTTTTCACTATACTTAGGTACATATGATAATAAATCAAATCAAAATCAATCAATCCCCCAACACTTCCATAAATCTTTCTGAACCTTGTTAAATGTAACATCTTTCCTACTGCTTCCGTTTGAAGACTGGACTACTAACCTCCACGACTACATGGAACCCAGAACCTGAGAGTGTTCAGGACAAGACCAGGAGAGGAGCAACAACAGACACCAGAGAGAGTTTTTTAAAAAAAAAGGTAAGAAATGAAACTGAGAATGGAAATCAGAGGCTGAGGGCAACAGCAGGTACAGGAGCAAGGATGGAGAGGGGAGCAGCTGAAATCCATGGTGATGGCAAGAAAACAAGAGCAAGAACAGATCATGGGAATAGGAGCCAGGAATACGAATCATGCTGGGGATGGGATTGGGAACAAAGGTCACATAAGCAGGCAGGCTACAGAACAGGAAGTCTAACACAAAATGATGTTCAAGTGAAACAACATTAAATAGATATACTGACAATGCTTAATCAACAATATTAAAGCAAAACAGCTTTTAGTGCAACTCGCACGGCTGATAATATCCTCTCTTCCATCTTTCTAAAGAGTGATGGACTTGATTTGCTCTTTCCTAGTACTCTAAGAGACCAGACAAGGTAAAAGCAAACAAAAAAGACTGAAATCAGTTTGTTATGCTTTTCCAGTGTATTGACTGGATGTGGAAGTAATCAACCCCTCTACTTAGGCTGAATTTGCTTCTAGAAAAAGAAAACAATAACATTTGAGGAATAAGTGCTTAGTAATCAACAGCAATCATTTTTCACATGCTTATTATTTCTGCAAGTTTCGCACAGCAATTAAGGGTGATAAACAGGGGTGGGGAACACTTTTTTCTAACTGACAAAGTGAAACATTTAGAATGCAGTTTGAATATTATTGCTTTAGGCTCTGTTAAACTATCTAACCCAAAGTCAAAATATCTCAAATTCCTTAAGCTGCATAAACAAAAAAAGATGCTGGAAAAAAAAACTGAGATACACATGTAATACCTCAAATGTCAAAAAAAGGATATACTGCTTTGTTGATTTGACAAACTTTCTTTCAAGACCATAATTTTAAAAATCTACCATTGCAGTTTCACTGGCTTAAAACAATTACACAATGTTACACAGGAGAACAACCCAAGAAACTACACAGGCCAAGTTGCAAAGATGCTACCATAATTTCAAGGTACCAAAACAGTTTAAACATTATAATAGCTCATAGAAACTAATTACATGTTACAACATGGTTAACTAAACGGTATGACTTTCCAAAATATTGACAGGCTGTATGATATAACAATATATTTCAATCATTTTGATTTCTTCATGCAAGCAATATCTTATGTATAGGCAAACAAGCAGCAAAAGCAAACATAATTGTTGCAACATTCACATGTAATAAATAAGCAGAGTACTGTACCTGGATCAATGAGAACTTCCTGTGCCCCTAGAAGTGGGAACAAACAATGGTCTTTCACTCCCTTTGCACACTCAATTTAAAGAAAATCATTGTCATTTAATCTATTCAAATGTACTAACAGGTGATGCCTTAAAATAATCTATGAAACATCTTCCCCTACCTTTCTTGGTACTCCTAATCATAACCTGCCAGAGTTCAAAACAAGTTGCCTTCTTACAGAAGCACAAACTTGCTGAACTTTTTAAAAGATTAAAAGCAGCAAGACTTCAGAAAAATTAAACTGCCACAGTTTTCCAGGATGTTTAATCCTTTGTATGTGCATGTTGCATTTCAATAGACAACTTGACAAGACAAGGCCAAGAGAAAAGCTGAATGGTATAGTATGCCAATTACCTCTGGCATATGCGCCTTAATTCAAAGCACCTTAACCAGCTCAGATCAAAAAGGTAATTTGGACAATCTCAAATCAGCACCGACTGGACATGATTCCAGTGCATAAGTTACTATAGTTCACAAAAACCATAATTTCACTTGGGCAAAAACAATGTCTGTTTTAGCAAGTGAAGTAGAAGACACCTTACTCAAGTTAAGGCCATTGGCTAAGAGTGAAAAGAAACTTTATTCATCGACACAAATGCTTGATTGGTATTCAAGACAATTTATTTTATCTGCCTAATAGCAAGGTTTGCAAAAGCATCATATGGATTTTGAAACAATGAAATAAACTTAGATTCTAGAAACACTATATCAGGATGCGACATTAGGATTAATGTTTCAGGTCGATGAATTTGCATCAAAATAAGCCAAAACCAGCAAAAAAAAATTCAGGCAGGGATGGCCATCTCAAATAATTTTTAAAAAGGATAAAGGAAATCCTTAAGGCATTGAGCATATTTTTTAATTTCGGAGAAATGAAATAATTGACCTTGAAAAAAACTTTTCAAATTCCAAAGTATAATCTTAGACAAGATCATAAATGAAAAACAGCAGGCAATGAGGGCAGGAATCAAGACAGGCAGACAAGAGGAAGCGAATCCCAGCTGGATATTCAAGGTGTGAGAGAGGCCAAGCAAAAAGCAACGGCCGAAAGCATTCAAATTTACAAATTGTACCTGCACACAAACGGCAAGAATTGAAAGCCGAGCAAACTGTAAAATGAAAAATTATTATGTAATGGCAGACGCATTGATTTACACCTTATCAATGGGAGATTTAGAACTACACTGACAAGCAGAGGAGTTACTTTCCTTCCCCACCTCCACTGAAACATTGTCAAACTTTTTCCATTATAAAACATTGTCACAAAATAAATTGACACAATCCTGACCCTTCAAGAGAGCAATTTATACCATAAGTGTTTGTAGAATCCATCTAACGGATCTGATAATTTTAAGATCAACAATGAAACCAAGTGATTGATTCCAAATTCACAATGTTTTTTTTTTGCCAACATCCTTTCACCACTACCTAGTTTTTACTGAGCAATTTCAGTTTTCATAAATACACTTCACCAAAACAGCAAAATTACACCAGTAAATCTGGCACCAAAGGGTATTGTTTGCAACCCATCAAAGCAACAACAAAAAAAACTCTAAGTGAAGCAAAATTTAAGTCTCCTTTATACCCAAGAAGCATATTCTGGCATTACAACTAATATCAATTGCGGTACAATTGGCTTCCTGGCTAATAATTCTGAAAGCTTGCTACAGATGGCTCATGTATTTTTTAACTTTACATCTGATCCTGAGCAACTTAACAATAAAGGCTGACCTATCCATGGTGTTTAAAGGCATGCAATTGATGTTTGCAACTGTCCATGATTAAATGTCAAGTGTTTTGATCTACTGCTGCCTGACAAATTGCAATGGTTCAATTCCTGTATTAGAATGAACACTGTTAAACAATAGTGTCTCACGCAGCTACTTCTGCCAAAGACTCACCCCTTGTCGCTCACAAATGCTGCATCAATGGGTTGAGTTGATATGGTGTATGGGCTGACGTGTTACCTGGATTGCTCAACTCTATTGTATAATGACTTTGTCAGTGTACACTTTCCAAGTTTGCATTCATGCAAGTTTTGTATGGTAAAAGGGAACTGCTAGAGCTAACACTGTGCTCTTTTTGTGGAGGATTCATGTATATGTTCCTTAGATTAGGATACAGTTGTACTAATTGAAACCTAATTACTGCAGAGATCACATAAAACTCAGAACAAGTTGCACACAAGAGTTCTGAATTTGAACAACTCAGTTACTAAACTAAATTTACCAAGTCAAACAAGCCAGGGTCAAGAAATGAGAAAAGAGCCACTTACATTTCTTGTGCGCTTACCTCATGTACCATTTTCTACATTTTTAGCCAGTTACATAGTCATTCAGGGCAAGTAGGCTTTGCCAGTTAGGCCAGCATTTCTTGACTATCACTAATTGCCTCGACCTGCAGTAATTCATTTGGTGTAGGTTACCTGGAAGGTGGTCCAGGATTTTGACCCAGAGACACAAATGGAAAAGCAATACCATTTCTAAGTCAAAATAACGAGTAGATTAGAAAGGAATTTACGCACAGCATTTCTACATTCGGTTTATAAATGGTCATGATTGTGGGATGCGAAAGTACGTTCCGATGTGAATCTTTGCAGTACGTCTTGCAGATGGTACACGCTGCTGGTGAGAAAGTCAATGACACATAGCAGGAGATTGCATTGCTCATGTTTGATCTAATACCATGATACTTCATGAAGCCCAGAGTTAAAGTCAATGTTCCAGTCTCCCAGGCGACTTCTTCCCAACTGTATACCACTACACCACCATCTCTGCAGTGTTGATGGCGGCATTTGTGATATTATCTGTCAGGTACAACTCCATCAGTTGGACTATGCTGTCCAGTCCATGAGACAGTTCTCATAATTTTAATACTAGCCGCCACATGTGGCTAAGGAGGAATTTGCAAGATTAGTCAGGCTGAGTTTGCCATTAAGCTTTCTGGTGCTAGCTTATTTCAGAGGGCAGTCAAGAGTCAACGACAGAGGGGGTCTGTTATAATATGTGGGCAAGGCCAGGAAAGATCAGCAGACTTCCTACCTGAAAAGGGCAAAGTTGCAACAATAATTTCATTTCTCTAATCCCACATTAGACTCAAACCTGAGTTCTGTAGAGCATTACCAACATCTCTGGATTATTAATTACATGCGAATATAACTATTCAATCACCTCCCCTATATCAATGCATCAATCCTGATTTAGCAAGTTCTTGCTTTCTTATTTCATTACAATTTGGTTCCTTGACTCGAAGTTCTTTCATCTAAAATATATTCAGAAGTACCAATTTTAAGTGCTCCACATTATAGGTCAATGTGCAAACAGTGAATGCGAACTTTATTGTGGTGACAAGTATTGCATAAGTAAATTTATCAGTGTCTGATTTCATAGCTATACATAGAACCAAGGATATAAGTTAACTGATGCTGAACTATTTGTACTTTGCTTAATTTATTCTCCAAAATCTAACTGATAAATACAGGCTCTAACTCAAACAGCTAAAAGAATTGTAATTGATTGAAAAAGTGACTACATAGATGCTTCAGAAAAGATAGCCAGAATTAACTGACCACAATTTATAAACAAGTAACTTTCAGAAAGAAACAAAACATTTTTGCAAACTGAAAACAATGTTTTTTTACTTACCATGTCGGTGTCGCTTGCCAGCCTCAGATGGCAAACACATGTTATTAGCTCTGCGAATTGAAGGTTTTGACCCAGTACCACTTGGATAATGATAAATTACTGAAGAAGAGCACAACCCCTCCAGTGCACCTGAAGATAAAAGAGCTTTTGTTGATTTGAAAATACGAAACCCAAACCCAAATAATATTACGTGCCAATTACATTCAGGACAAAAGAAACCATGCACAAAAAATATATAACAGAATAATGCTAAAGAACATGGACCAAATTTCACTCATGAGAAAGAATAGAATGAAAATCACAATTTCCATTCAATCCTCAAGTAAATGACTTCTCATCCTCATTAACTTTTATCGACCTTAGTTCCAGTGATACATAAGAGGAGAAAGTGAGGTCTGCAGATGCTGGAGATCAAAGTTGAAACTTTATTGCTGGAACAGCACAGCAGGTCAGGCAGCATCCAGGGAACAGGAGATTCGACGTTTCGGGCACAGGCTCCTGAAGAAGGGCCTGTGCCCGAAACGTCGAATCTCCTGTTCCCTGGAGAATAGAATGAAAATCACAATTTCCATTCAATCCTCAAGTAAATGACTTCTCATCCTCATTAACTTTTATCGACTTTAGTTCCAGTGATACATAAGACCATCTCTGAATCACTTCCCTGTACCAGTCATCGCTTACATCCCTGTTCTCTGCCCAACCCTACCTCATCTTACATCTATCCTTAAAAAGGCCATCTAGCATATTCAACTAACTTCACTTTTCTCTTTGAGGAATCCTTCGTCTGTCAGTAAGATAATCAATCTTCTTTCCAGACTGATAGATACATTGTGTTCAATAATTTCAGCTCAAATTCTTGCACTCATTTCCTTTCCTAGTTTTATTTTCTTTTAGGCAGCAACACACCTGTTCCAAACATCTTCAGTTTCTTTGTTCTTTCCCTTGCCTCATCACCATACACTTTGGTCAAGGGAACTAACGTCTCTATCATTCAATTTCTTCTGACTTTCACTTTATCACTGACCTTACTTTTATCGTTATTCCACACACTTCTTGCTGAAACCTATTACCTGGGAACTTTTCCCAATTCCAAATGGTCACACATGTCACAAATCAGCTGTTTTTTTTCTTTCTCTGCACAGATGCTGCCAAAAATGCTGAGTTCTTTCCAGAAATTTGACACAGTTGTTTTAATATCTTAAATGGCTTAGCATTATTAGAATGCTTCTGCGAAGCACTAAGCAACATTTCATTCCATTAAAGGTCCTGATTAAACTAAGTGATAATTGTTGTCACTAGAAATCTATACTGCTCACTTATGTTACAGTGATATTGTCAATTATCTAATAAACATATAAGCAAACAGCATCCAATAACCGTATGAATTAGATTTCCTGAAAGACTTTCAGTAGGCTGAGCAAGAACAAGTTGTCCCATCCTAACTCTTGTAATCAGTCCCCAATAATTCCTCATTTTAGTTTCAAAATAATTTTCCACAATTACAATTTATCCTTTGCCCCTTGTTGTTAAAATGTGGGCTAGTTGGTAGGGGTTGCAAGAATGGGATATATTTGCTGCTTTTCAATATATTGGAGTGTTACCCAATTCTTATTTACTTTAAAATAAGAATGAAAACTGAAGCATATTGATAATAAAAAGATTAAATAATGTTTGGTACAAAGCTTGTGTTTCAAATCTATTGTTTCCCCATTCGTTTTTTCCTTCCCCAATTAATTTCCCCAGTGGACTAACAGAAGTATTCTCCAAATGCAATGTATAAATCCTGCGCTTCCGCATTTGTGGCAACAGTGGAATGTTTTTTGTAGAAATAGTTTTTTTTTTTAAAAAGCTAGTTTTTTTCCCTTAAAAGCTCTATAGCCACCTTTCTCCATGATTCAAGGTGTTTCCTTAAAAAAAAAGCCATTACCATACTTCATAATCTTCTTTTCAATTCCAACCCAAATGGACAGCTAATGAGGACACCTTTAAGACACAGACATTTGCAATTTACATCTGGGTTAATATTATGCTTCTACATCCAAAATAAACTCACCTCCCAACCAGAGGAAGTCATTCACAGATCGAAGTAGTTCGACAGCCATATGGTAATGCACAAGAGCATCTTGCAGCATGCCTGCTTGCAAACAAAGGTCACCAACATGTTTCCGCATTCTGCCCTGGCAACGCTTCTTATAATGTCTACAGCATAAAATGGAATAATTGTTGGAGCAATATTATATATATAGCTTGTGCAAGTTTAATGTTTACCTGCTCACTTATAAATTATAACTTTTGACATTTTAAATTTTATTTTTCACATTGCAACTTTGGTATTCTTCCCTGTGTAGATCTTATTTTTAAAAATTATTAGAAACATTTTATATGCATATTAGATTACAATTAACGATTACGAAATCTCATTTGTTAACACAAGGCCACCAACCTGTGATCACAAGGTTCTCATCCCAACAAATACAAACACAGGTTAATGTTAAACAAATCTTGCCAGCTCATTTTCCAATTATCCAGTTTTGGACAAAGACGAGATTGAATTGTAATCTAATGCCAATAATTCACGAGATGATATGTGGTTTTCAACATTTTAGTATCTCCAGTTCAAATAGCTTATATTACAATGCACACTGATTGAAATAAAATGCAGAAATACACTAAACAACTTGTTTTCTCAGTTAGAAAGTTCACAAGACAAATATCTTCACATTGTTCATCGTTTTCAAACAAAATATTCACAAAACTTTGAAATTATCTTTGCTGAACATTGAGCATTAATAGAAAAAAAATCCTATTTCAAGTCTACCTAATGAATACTCCCAAGGACATTAAGTGTCAATGGTTTCTACCACCAAAACAAAGTCTATAGACGTCAGTGTTGGATCTCCCACCTGAAGACCCCACAGGAATTGAACGAAACATAAATTGGTAGGACAGTGAATTTTAATTCAGCTAGTTGTGAATTACAATTATAAATCATGAAATGGACAACATTTGCCCAATTTTATAAGTTACATGTTTCGACAGTTCCAAATGATAAATTACATTATTGACTTGGAGAGAGATACCACACACCTTCTTGCTCATTATTGCATTAATGTCTAAAGCCAGGTTTCAAAGCTAAATGCAAACTTAACAGCCAAAAGGAGAGTGAGAGTACTACTAGCAGGATGTAATTATCCTTAAAAAGGAGCAGTTCAGCGGTGACTGTATGATACAGCACATTTCATTTGATATGAACATAGTTTAATATGACACCTCAGCATTTGTACAATAAAATTCTAGATGACCAAAACTACACTTCAGAACATCAGAACCAATTGAACTGAGCACCATACTACTTTTTATCTTGAATTATGAAAACCGAATAATCTTCAAATGAAATATGCTAAAAACTGTTGTAAATAATTTTACACAGGCATTTGAACAAGAACTACTGCAGCATTTCAGCATTCACCTAGGGTACAAAAGACATCAAATTGGCAGGTTACAGTTAAAACTTTGCAAATCTCTCTGAATGGCAAAGAAACTTGGAATGGGTCAAGTACTTTTCAAGAAACCAAGCAGCACATTTGGTCTTAACTACTGTAAACCACAAATTTCTTTAATACCCTCTAATGCAATGACATATCAACATGAGTCAGCAATTCACCTTCCTCTATTTCAGTGCCAGTGTTAAATAGATCTAGACAAAACTGGTCAGCACCTCCACTTCAAATAGTGAAGACAGAAATTTGAGAACCTGGTTACTTAAAGTTAAAAATCACACAACACCAGGTTATAGTCCAACAAGTTTAATTGGAAGCACGAGCTTTCGGAGCACCGCTCCTTCATCAGGTGGTTGTGGAGTACACAATTCTAAGACACAGAATTTATCGCAAAAGTTTAAAATGTGATGTAACTGAAATTATACATTGAAAAATACCTCGATTGTTTGTGGAGTCTCTCATCTGTTAGAATGACCATGATAGTTTCACTTCTTTCATACGTAAATCACAAAATGTTTTTATTTAAAAAGTTACATTCTCAGGTTAACTGTAACAATTGGTGTCAGCCAGATAATATGTTCAAGGTGTTAGCCCCGTGTTCCCAGTCTGTGCCATAACGTTTAGACTGATTCTAATCTAAAGTTAAAAATCACAACACCAGGTTATAGTCCAACAGGTTTAATTGGAAGCACACTAGCTTTCGGAGCTTTCACTACTATCACCTGATGAAGGAGTGTCGCTCTGAAAGCTAGTGTGCTTCCAATTAAACCTGTTGGACTATAACCTGGTGTTGTGATTTTTAACTTTGTACACCCCAGTCCAACACTGGCATCTCCAAATCATGATTCTAATCTATAAACTGAGTTAGCAGAGTCTTACATGGATTCAGACAGTTTTTGAGCAAAGTACAAATTCTGCAAGTATAACTTGGTGTTGTGTGATTTACCTTTGTATGCCCCAGCCCAACACCAGCATCTCCAAATCGTTACTTTTCAAAGCTAATACCAAAGTAAAAATCACAAGGACAAGCTCCAAAATTATTTTATGACAACAAATTCACATCCAGCTTTAACCAACGGTCATCATCACAGAAATGGCAGTTTGCAAGTGTACTTCAAATTCAATCAATCAATCAAACTACAACAGGTAAAGTTAAGGGGAAGTGACCATCATCACGCAACCTGTTAAACTCAACTGTGCTTAAATACAGTCACCACCAAATCCTTTAAGCATTTTGTGAAATCAAGGCAGTTCAGTTTCAGAACAAGTTTGACAAAATGGTTTCACTTTGCATTAAAGAGCTCTAAAATAAAATCCGCTAATATGAGATATTCTTTTATATAAATGGGCTATACTAATAATTTGAAACAAACAAATATTATGCATTTTAAACATTTTAAATAAGGCAGGAGTACAGCAGATGGGAGCATGAGTTTTTCAGTGAAGACTGCAGCTCACCTTTTTACACCCAATAATAAACTCATAGGACAGTGTTAGGAAACAAAAAAGAAACAGTAATAAGAAATAATGAGAAAAAAAATCATGAGTAATTTAGCAACAAAATTTATAAACTAACATTTCCTTGATATTGCTATTTTGCCTTACACACCAATCTACGGAAAGGTGGGCAAAAAGTAATAGTTTTACATTCAAAGGTCTCAAATGGTAAAGCAACTAGCTCATTAAAAAACTGGACATGTTAGAAGATTAGCAATAGTAAAACTCAATCACCCAATACTCTGAGCACATTTATAAAAAGCTGACTCTCCATAATTCAGCCTTGATTTCCAGCTAATTAAAATTGAAATTTATTTGAATAAACTTGTATTTATTGTAGTTAAGACTTTGATTCTGAAATGCTTTATTTAATTATTTTCAAACCATAGTTATTTTGTCAGCAAATATAATCAGTGCACACTCTTCTCCCCTCCCCCCCTCAGGGAACAAATCAAAATAAGTGGGCATGGAAGAAGACTGGCAAACGTGAAATAATGGTGCACGACAGGGATCAGTGCAGGGGCCTCAATTACCACATTAAGACCACAATTTAGTTAACCAGACGGATGGCAAGTAGGTCAAGGTGGGTACAAAGTGTCCATAACAATATCAAAAGTGGGAATGGGCAAAACTTTAGCACATGCAGTGAAGTATGTCTACTTTGGTAGGAACACAAAAGAGAAAAAAAAACAATATTATTCAATCAAGAGACACTAAAAATGCTGTAGTACAAAGGGATGTGGATATCTGTCACATGTTCAAACAGCACACTCTGCAAAGTTTGTGAGAAGGTTTGTAGCTCGGGTGCTCGTTGTTGTGGTTCTGTTCGCCAAGCTGGGAATTTGTCTTGCAAATGTTTCGTCCCCTGTCTAGGTGACATCCTCAGTGCTTGGGAGCCTCCTGTGAAGCGCTTCTGTGATCTTTCCTCCGACATTTGTAGTGGTTCAAATCTGCCGCTTCCGGTTGTCAGTTCCAGCTGTCAGTTGCAGTGGTCGGTATATTGTTTCTCTGGCTAGGGTTTTGTCGATAGGAGGTGAACAGTGCCGTTACATCGAATGAGACCATGGTTTCTTCCTTGTCTATGTGTATATTTCTGATGATGTCCAAGAATTCCTGTGTTGATTGTATAGAGTGTCTGGATCCGCTGATCAGGTGTTTCAGTTTCTGTTGTAGTTCTTTAGCCAGTTTGTGTGATGGTGTCCCTGGTAGTGATACTACCAGACCCACTCAGACCCGTGGCTAGGGTTTTGTTTGTTCACCTCTATTGACAAAACCCTAGCCAGAGAAACAATAGCCAACCTGCTGGACATACAGAGCAGACAACAGGACGGTGAACTTATCAACAAAGACGGCATACTCAAACTACTGGACCTGTGCCTCACAACACACTTCACATTCAACAACCAAATATATGAACAAATCAACGGCATACCCATGGGCTCACCCATCTCTGGACTCCTAGCAGAAGCGGTAATGCAAAGATTAGAACAAACAGTTTTACCGCAAATTCAACCCAAACTCTGGGTCAGATATGTGGATGACACCTTTGTAATCATTAAAAACACAGAAATAGAGAACACACACCGGATCATCAACGCCACATTCACAAGAATCCAATTCACTAGAGAGAGGAAGAAAAGGACAACCAACTCCCATTCCTAGACATGGTACAGAGAACACCTAAAAGGAGAATTCACCACAAAGGTATACAGGAAAGCTACACACACAGACCAAGTCCTAAACTACGAGAGCAACCACCCCAACACACAAAGAGGTTGCATCAAGACACTATTCAAAAGAGCCACAACACACTGCAGTACACCAGAACTGCAAAAAAAGAGGAAAAAGAACACCTATACAACGTATTCGCCAAAAACGGATACCCCCGCCTAAGGGAAAGACAACGGAACGAGGACACGCCACAACCCAAAGGCCTAGCCACACTACCATACATCAAGAGCATTTCCGAACTGACAGCCAGACTACTGCGACCACTAGGACTCATAACAGCACACAAACCAACAGCCACTCTCAGACAACTCACGAGAATGAAGGACTCGATACCCAGCATGAGCAAAACTAATGTAGTGTACAAAATCCCATGCAAGGACTGTACAAAACACTACATAGGACAAACAGGAAGACAGCTAACGATCCGCATTCATGAACAGACAGCTGGAACTGACAACCGGAAGCGGCAGATTCAAACCACTACAAATGGCGGTGGAAAGATCACACAAGTGCTTCACAGGAGGCTCCCATGCACTGAGGATGTCACCTAGACAGGGGACGAAACGTCTGCAACACAAATTCCCAGCTTGGCGAACAGAACCACAACAATACACTCTTGCTTGTACAGTTGTCAGTATTGCATGCAAGATGGCTTCCTGAACCAAGTGCACCTCATGATGGCACAGGTCGATTGACAAGAAGCCAGGAAGCACATTACAATGTGTTATTTCCATTCAACCATCCACTTTAATGAAAAAAATGGATGCACTATGATTTTCATTATCCTTTGAGTACAATTGCTCTCACGTTAGCAAAACTGTTTATTATTCTACTTTGTCCTTCTTTTGTCCATGTCTTTGCATGCACATGTGCAAGTCACTGGTCCTTCCCAATTTCAACATCTCCTCAGCTGACTCTGCTCATAGTGTCTGCTCACCAATCGACATATTTTGCACACCACAATCTCTTCTGAAACGTTTTAAGGTTATTAGTCCAAGCTTTTCACTGGATTGTGCTGAAATAAGAGGTTTCAGAGCAATGTCTAATATCTGGAATTTGAAATCTTAATTCCTTCTACAACATTGGACTCTCAGATTAACTTGCTCTATGGGCATGAGTATCAACTTCATCTTGGAGGTTTTCATTTTTGAACTGCTAGCTGATATAATTTGACAAGTCTGTGAAGCTCAAATGTAGTGGAAAGCATGATTGTCTACATGGCACTTGATGTACTCACTTTGCAGTGTTCATGACAATTAGGGTGAGGTTAGAGGGGGTGTTGGTAATGGTGGTAGTATTGTGGTAACGTTACAGGATGAGTAATCCAGAGGTGAAATTTTGACACTTTTAAAGAGAATACAAGTTCAAACCCACCACTAAAGATGATATTTCTGAGAAATCATCCAGTGAAAACACATTGATACAAGTCAGAAATAAGAAGCGAAAGATCACCTTGATAGGATTGTATTCTAGGTCCCCCTAATAGTAAGAGGGGGATTAAGAAACAAATATGCAGGGACTTCAGATATATGTAAGCATAATAAGGTGGTAATAATAGGGGGTTTTAATTTTCCAAATATTGACCGGGACCACCATAGTGTTATAGATTTGGATGCTGAAGAATTTGTCAAATGTGTTGAAGAGAATTTTCTTTATCAATGTGAATGCTCCTACTAGAGATGGAGCAAAACTTGACCTTTAGGACAATAAGGCAGAGCAGGTGACTGAAGTGAAAGTGGGGGAACACAGTCTACTGATCATAATTCTATTAGTTTCAAAATGGTTATGGAAAAGGATAAGCCTTCCATAACAGTTAAAGCTTTTAATTGGAGTAAGGCAAATTTTAGTGTTATGAGACAAGAACTTTCAAAAGTTATTTTGAGTAGAGTGCTTGCAGATAAAAGGGCATCTGACAAATGGGAGGTTTTCAAGAGTGTGATGACAAGACTTCAGAGTCATTATGTTCCTATTAGAGTGAAGAGGAAGGCTGCTAAGATTAAAGGAACAACAAACAAATAAAGGTTTTTGAGATTCTAGTCAAGAAAGATTGATGAGGGCAGAGCAATAGATGTTGTTTACTTGAACATTACTGAAGCCTTTGACGAAGTTCTGCATGGTAGCCGAATTAGTAAAGTTAGGTCACATAGAATTCAGGGTGAACTTGCCAATTGGATACATAAGGGTGGCATGATGGGTCAGTGATTAGCACTGCTGCCTCACAGCACCAGGGTCCAAGGTCCGATTCCAGCCCTGGGTGACTGTGTGTGGAGTTAGCACATTCTCCCCATGTCTGCGTGGGTTTCCTCAGGGTGCTCCGGTTTCCTCCCACAGTCCAAAGATGTAGGGGTCAGGTGAATTGGCATGCTAAATTGCCCATAGTCAGAGGGAAACGGGTCTGGGTGGGTTACTCTTCGGAGGATCGGTGTGAACTTGTTGGGCCGAAGGGCCTGTTTTCACGCTGTAGGGAATCTAATCTAATCTAAGTGGTTTAACAGCAGGAGACAATGTGGTGGTGGAAGATTGCTTTTCGGAATGGAGGCTTGTCATCAGTGGTGTTCCACAGAGATCAGTTCCGAGTCCTCTTTCGTTTGTCATTTATATAAATGATTTGGATGAGAATATAGAAGGCATTAGTAAGTTTGTGGACAACATCAAAATTGGTGGCATAGAAAATTTTCTTCGCTGCCTACTAAGATTACAAAAGGATCTTGATAAAATGGGTCAGTGGGCTGAAAAATGGCAGATGGAGTTCAACCTGGATAAATGCGAGGTATTGCATTTTGGTACAACAAACAAGAGTAGGGCTTATACAATTAATGGTAGGGCCTTTAATAGTGGTGGGGAACAGATGGACCTAGTCGTTCAGGCACATAATTCTTTCAAGTTTGTGTCATATATAGACAAGATGATGAGTATAGGAGTCAAAAAGTCTAGCACTGGAAAAGTACAGCATCCGAGGAGAAGGAGAATCAAAGTTTCAGGCACAAGCCCTTTGTCGGGAAAATAATGTTGAGGTTGTACACGACATTGGTGAGGCCTTTACTGGAATACTGGTGTCCAGCTCTGCTCATCAAGTAATAGAAAGGATACAAATAAGGTGGTGAGGGTCCAGAAGAGATTTACCAGGATGTTGCCAGGTATGGAGAGTTTGCGTTATGAAGAAAGGCTGGACAGGCTTGGACTTTTCTCACTGGAGTATTAAGAGATAACCTTATAGAAGTTTATAAAATAATGAGAGATATAGTTGGGGTTAATGGCAGTTGTCTTTTCCCTAGGATAGTGGATTTCAAAACCATATTTTAAGCGGAGAGGAGTGAGACTTAAGAGACATGAGGTCAAATTTTTTTATACGGTGTTTGGTTCACATGTGGAATGAACTTCCTGTGGAATGGATGTCGGTACAATCACAACGTTTAAGAAACATTTGGATAGGGACATGAAGAGCAAAGGTTTGGAGGGATATGGGTCAGAAGCAGGCAGATGGGACTATAGTTCGGGATTATGTTCAGCATGGACTGGTTGAACCAAAGGGTCTGTTTCTATGTTCAATGAATCGGAGACTGTATGGCAGCAGTTGGTGGAAATACAGTTCAGTTTGTAAACCTGAAATAAAGTAGTTTCTTTATTGCAGATTATGAAAGTACCATCAATCGTTGCAAAATAAAACTCATCTGGCTCATTAATGCTTTTTAGGGAAGGAAAGCTGTTATCCTAAATGTGACTCCAGAACTACACAATATGTCCTGAGATGCCCCCAACAAGCCACTCAACTTAAGGATAACTAGAAATAAGCATCTAACACTAGCCTTCCAAGCGATGCCCATATTCCATGAAAGAAGGGGAAAAAAATTCTAAACCACAACCTTCTTTTCCTTTCAACATGACATGGCCAATCTGCTTGAAGGTGTAGACTGAATTACCTAAAAGGTTCATCCAATATATCTATAATACTCACACTTGATTTATTAATATGCTTGTCCAACTTCTCTTTGCAGTTACCTCTATAGTCTTCATTGGCTTGTTTGTCTTCTTTCCAACAAAAGATGTTCATGCAAAGCAGTTTAGTGTCTTGCAGGTAAAACATTGTGTACCCCTGCAGGACATACATTTTTATTTTGTGTGATAACCACTGCAATTTTTACAAATTGTCCTTCAACCTTGATCATTATCCTTCTCTTGTTTTTCTCCAAGAGGAAAGTAGTCAAGACATTTTAAGTGCAACAATGTCATGGCAGGTCTGAGCTACTCCCCTACATTGATGAACAGGTGAGTTTGTTAAATTACAAATTCAGACTGCCCGCAAATCATACAATCCCTGTGGAAGCAGGCCATTGTGTCCACATCAACTCACTGAAGATCAACTCACCCCTTACCCTATCCCTGTTACCCTGCAGTTCCCATAGCATATCCACCTAACCAGCACAACCCTGGACATTATGGGCAATTTAGCATGGCCTATCCACCTAACCTGTACATCTTTGGACTGTGGGAGGCAACCGGAGCACCCAGAGGAAGGTCCACAGGCAGAATGTGCAAATGCCATACAGTCACTTGAGGGTGGAATCAAATCTGGGTCCTTGATTGGGAAGAAACAGTGCTAACCACTGAGCCACCATGCAACTTACAATCAGAATCTTTCTCCTTCGCAGTTGTGCTATAATGGCAGCATTATCTTAGGCTTACATGATCCTATTTTCGATGAAATCATTGTTCAGGTACTCGAATTCACATCAATAGCAGCTTGCAGCATACTATGCTCTTCATACCTCGATCTCAGACTGAATTTGTAACATCCAGAAGTTATGTGTACTTGGGTTCAAAGTATGCCTTGAAAAAAGCTTTTCAAAGTTTCTGCGGTATTTCTGTTCCTCAGAGACATTTAGGGTGGAATACACTTTGTAACAGTTTCTCCCCACAGTGATAAAATAGTGCTGATTTGAGCTGTTCTGACTTTTTAAATTTTAGTTGATCACAAATTCATTGTTTTTCCACTCAACAGCAAAATAGAGTTCCATCTCATATAGGCTTTTGTGTCAATCAGAACCAGAAAAAAACATTTACAGCCATAGTGTGGCTCAGTCTACATTGGAAATGCACCTTTGTTTACTTCTCCTTTTCAATGACATTCCCCTCAGATCCAAACCGCCAACTCAACATCGCTCTCTTGAACTGTCCTTCCTATCCATCTTCCTTTCCACCAATCCATTCCACACCTCTCCCCCACCTGCATTTACCTATTGTCTTCCCAGCTACCTTCCCCATACCCCATTTTATTTAAATCGCTCAAACCCCCTCCCCTATCCACATTCCTGAAGAACGGCTTATGTCCAAAACATCAACTCTCCCGTTCCTCAGATGCTGCTTGACCTAATGTGCTTTTCCAGCACCACACTTCTCAACTCAGCCTGAATATTGTCCAAATCTTGCTGTACTTGGACGCAGACTGCTTCAGCACTGGAGGCTTCCCAAATTGTGGTGAACACAATACAATCAGTAAACATCCTCACTCTGACTTTATGATGGAGGGAAGATAGTTAGTGAGGTCAGTGAAGATGGTTGGGCCTAGTTCAGGCCTTGAGGAACTCTGACACTTACATCCTGTCTGAGATGATTGACCTTGAATAACGAATAATGTCTCACTTCCGGTTGTTCAGGATCCCTGATGCTATATGTAGTCAAATGCTGCTTTAATGTCAAGAGCCATCACTCTCATCTCAACCCTGGAATTGTCTGTGGTTGGACCAAGACAGTAATAAAGGTCAGAAACCAAGTGGATGTGGTGGAACTCAAACTAAGTGTCAATGAGCAGGTTATTTTTTTGCAAGTGCCGTTATATAATACTGTTGACAACCCCTTCCATAACCTTCTGAATAAGAGAGTGTACAATACAGTGGTGGTAAGTGGCCAGTTCGGATTTGTCCTAGTTTTTACACACAGGACATACTTGCACAATTTGCCAAATTGTCGGGGAGATGACAGTGTCATAGATGTAAGTGAACAGTTTGGCATGGAACAGGTCATCCTGGAGCACAAGTCTTCAGCACCATTGCCAGAACATGGGTACAAGGCACTGCAAATTGCAATCTACAATTTTGTGCCCTTACATAGCAGGGTGTACATGCATTGAAAGCAAAAAGGACCACTAGGCTGATCCTTGGGATGATGAGGTCGTCTGATAAAAGAAAAGGTTGAGCAAAGGACTTCAGAAAATCGAGAGGTGATAATATTTAACCATTTGAAAGATCCTGAGGGAATTGAATCAGGAAGGCATTTAGGGAAATTCCCCCTTGCAAGGGAGTTTAGAGCTACTGGACAGTTTTTTTAAAAAAGCAGTCGCCTAGTGAGATGAGGAATTCCTTCTTTTGGAGGATGGACAGATTTGGAATTCTTTTCAAGTGAGCAGGAGAGATTGGATCATTGAATATATTCAAAGTGAAGTTAGACAGTCCTTGGAAAAATCAAACAAGGGTTTATGGGAAAGGCAGGCAGAAAAGTAAAGCTTAGGCTGCCATCACGTCAGTCACAATCCTACTGTGGCAGAACAGGCTTAATGTATCAAACTACCTCCCTCTGCCACTATTTCTTCTGCGAATTTGGGGGTATGCACAAAATTAAAACAATGATAAAAAATAATGAAATTTGCCAATGCACACTCAATACCCAACCCCAAGGATATACAGTATCCAGCATGGGTTACTGGTCTGAAGACCAAGTGATTCAAGTAGTTATGTACTCTTAATGAATCGCTTTATGCGTAGACATTGTTCCCCTTTAAACAAACTCAGAACAAAACAATCCACTTGTCATTCCCCACCAGTGAACTTCTCCTCATCTATCTTGTATGGAAGGAAGGCAACCTAACAGCAAAAAAAAATTGAGTTGTTACTTCTTTTTGGATTCCAAACATAGCTGAATTCATTCAAGTTTGAGAGAATGAACACTACAATGCAGCTTCACCGCTTTGCTCCTACAAAAATGATCAAAGTATATTTGATTATGCAAGCTGCAGCATTTGTTTGCAAGGAAAAGTAATAATAACTTCAGAAATGCAAAGCAATTTGTAACAAAGGCATAACTGTCAAAATAACCATCTTGCACTCTTGGACTAAGAGGGAAACAGAAAATCCCCTTTTCAGAATAGCAGCTAGCAATAAATTCTCAGCTACACTGTCATTGGACATTACTATTGTTCAAGTATTGGATATCAAGATTTAGATCTTAGCTGAAATTCGCTAATAAATCAAAACAATTCTGGACATTTCAAAGTTTAATCTTCAAGAGATTTAAAGATAGCATGTCAATCACAAGATCTGGAGAGTAGTATCTCTCATGACATGCACTGACATGTTCAAAATCTTTTGAAGTATACAAATTACTTCATTGTATTCCACATTTAGCAGGTAAGTCACAGTAATACAGCATATAAACTTCTCTTTTTATGAGCCAGATTGTTCAGATTGTGCAACTAAGACATTCCACGGATTCCTTTGCTTGTCCATAAACAAAAACATTCAAGATGGTCCTGTAAACCATACTGTAGAGCTTGGCAATCTATTAAATAATATGATCGCTCACCTGCTGTCTGTATCTAGGCCTACAAAATCTTTCTTTTCAAATGGCACACACAGTAATTGAATTTTGTCTCCTGATTTATCCGTTGCTCTGTCAAGACGTTTGGATTCTAAAACAATGAACAATGATTCGATAAAGTCTTCCACTTTCTTCTGTATGGTTTCACATTCATCATAACTAGAATAAAATGCAACATCAGTGCGAGGTTGCTCAGCAATTTCCCCCTGCAGTCCAAAGACAAATAACCGCGAATCATACAGTGTAGAACCATAAATTTCTTTCTGCAGATGAAATTTCTCCGATGTCTGTGGCCAATCCTTTGCACTGCAACACTGTGTGATAGCTATTAACCCTACAACCTTCCGATGAGTCTGAAAGTCTCCCCATTCATTATTTTCAGGTGGATAATGGTGTCTGTAACGAATATATAGAATGCGTTGTGAATCTCGAAGATTAATCTGATTGGCAGCAGCAATTATTTTGTAAATCTTGAAGAATTGTTCTTCTGGTACAATTCCCACAGGTTGAACAATGACCAAAAGACTCTGGTGGTCCTCAGCACACTGCATATAGTCAGGGACACTCATTCTCCATCAAATGAAATCTGATTTATGAGAAAAAGAAATGCAACAAATTACACATACAATGTTAGTAAAATTATTTGTGCAATGGTTGACTATAAACAAAGTGAAACAAAAATAAGTTGCTGGATAAGCTCAGCAAGTATCTGGGGAGAGGAATCAGAGTTAAACATTTCAGGTTGAGTGACTCTTCCTCAGAACTTGACCTGAAACGTTAACTCCGATGCTGCTAGACCTGCTGAGCTTATCCAGTAATTTCTGTTTTGTTTCGGATTTAAAGCATCTGCAGTTATTTTGCATTTCACAATTAAAGTGAACTGTTTAAATGAACTATATGAGAACACAAGATCAAATAAATACTGCCCTATTAGAAGGAATTAAAATAAGTAAAGTTCAAATTTTACAAACTCTGCACACACAAAATGAAATAAAATTAGAAGGCAACTATTTATCAAAACCATAATAATCAATTGTTACTTATGCAAAAATTAAATTCAATGCATACTTTCAAAGTTTATGGCATTATTTGAAATGTTTACATGAAACATTAACAATACCATCTTCATAACATTCTCATGGACGTCATGGCTTCAAGCATTTCTCATGTGTCTACTATTTTTAAAGACTACAATTCGTCTCAACCTCAATAGTAAACATATTGTCAGTCTTCAATCACGTAAACACCTCACTTGAAGGATTCTAAATTCTTTTATTACTTGAGCACCCTAACCCAATTCAGCAGGTTGTGGATTCAAGTACCACTTCAAAGATTTAAATTAATCAATCCAGTCTTTCACTTCAATGCAGTATTCAAATATGTTACACAGAGATATCAACTTTCAGGTGCAACACAGAAAATGTAATCCCAACTATCCGTCCAGATAGTCATCACAAAACCTGCCTTCCTTCCATTCACTCTGTCTACACTTCCCACTGCCTCGGGAAAGTAGTCAAAGTTCCCTCCTACCTCAGTTTTACTCTCCTCCATCAGGCAACTGATAGAAAAATTTGAAAAGATGTACCAACAGATTCAAGAACAACTTCCCCACTGTCAACAGACTTATGAACGGACTTCTCATGTATTAGAGATGATCTTTCTCTGCACCACTTCTGCAGCTAGGAGAAAATGATGAAGGGCTTATGCCCGAAATGTCAATTCTCCTGCTCCTCGGATGCTGCCTGACATAAAGTGCTTTTCCAGCATCACACACTCAACCACTTCTGCAACTGTAACACTATATTCTGTTCTATTACTCTGATTTACTTATCCTCTTGTGTTAGCAGTGGACACAGCCGAGATTCTAAATGTGCATTTTGCATTCATCCGCAGTATAAAAACAGAAAAAATTGTAGGAAAATTCAAAAGATATTGTTTTTCTTTTTATATAGAGGAAGCATGTGAAACATTGGCTGTACTTAAACTAGCTCACAGATCTGGACAGGATACATCCTTGTTTACGGAGTCAAGTTAAGGATGGAAATTGTGGAGGCCCTGACCACAAATCCTCTTTAGATTTTTGGTTGCAAAGAATTGAAAGATTGCACAAGTTAGTTATGGCACAAATCCAGCAACTACAGACCAGACTCACATCAGTGCTGGAGGCACTTTTTACAGCAATAACCCAAATCAAAATAAATGGCACGTGGAAAAATCAGATAATAAATAAAAGCCAAGGCAGATGATTTGTTAAAATACAAAATGTTTGACAAATGATCAAATTTTTCATGAAGTAATTGAAAACTGGCGAGCGTTTTCTGATTGATGTCTGAACATCGGCCTTCAAAAGGTTGTTTTGATAAAGGCTTGTTAGTAATATTGAAGCTTGTGGGATTGAAGAGGGAATGGCTGCAAAATTGACTAAGGGACAAGGAGTAGTGTCTAACAGTTGTTCTTCTGATGAGAAGAAGCATACAGTGCTGTCACTCTGGGAATCAGTGTTGCGTTACAATCTGTTTTCAACTATATTAAAGACCTGAACTTGGGGATATGCAAAAATAAAAAGATGACAAAATTTGGAAAAAACAAGAAACTGAGAAAGGATATGGGCAGACTGACAAAATGTACAGAACAACAGCAGCTGAAAGTTCAAGCGGTTAAGTATCAAGCAATTTTTTTTTAGGAACAAAAAGGAAATTCAATATTCAATATAAAATGGTAAAATATCAAAGGAAGCACAGTAACACAAATATTTAAACTGTCAGGGTAAGTGAATAAGGTTGTTCAAAAAGCAAACAGGATTGGTGGTTTTATGAATAAGACTGGCAGAAAAAGGATAAATAGATCTTGTACCATTCAATCCGACTCAGATTTTGGCTTCAACTCCATTTCCCCACCCGTGTGCCAAATCCCTCAATTCCTGGGTGGCTTAAACATTATAGGTCTGATTTTCCATGACTGCAGAGGTGGCAAATAGATTGCCATTTGGCTTTATTTTACTATTAAGGAAGACCTCAATTGCAATTGCGTCCTCCTGCTGCAGGATCATTAGGGAAAGGAAAATCATGCTTTCTCCACAGCAGCAATTTCCTCATTCTGTGATTTTAATCATTCAGGAACTCAGACAACCACTATAAAAGGTAAAGCAAGTTAAGTGCCTGTGGGTAATGAAGTGTTCAAGGTTATCAGGTTCCCGAAAAGGTCTTCCAGAGGGAGGTTATAAGAATCAGTTATAAGAAAGGTGGGGTGGTGAAGGTGGGTAGGGAAATTGACAACGTTTGATTCCTCAGGTTTCTAAGACACATCTCGGCTGATACTACCCACCCTGTGGCTGAATATTAACTCCCCCTCCCACTCTGCCAAGGACACGCATGTCCTGGGCCCCCTCCATCACCAAACCCTAACCATCTGACGCCTGGAGGAAGAACACTGCATCTTTCGCCTTGGGACCCTCCAACCCAAGGTGGCTCACTGCTGCCTCACAGCACCAGGGTCCTGGGTTCAATTCCAGCCTCCGGCAACAGTCTGTGTGGAGTTTGCACATTCTCCCCACGTCTGTGTGTGTTTCCTTCAGGTGCTCCGGTTTCCTCCCACAGTCCAAAGATGTGCAGGTCAGGTGAATTGGCCATGCTAAATTGCCCATAGTGTTAGGTGGGAAATGGGTCTGGGTGGGTTACTCTTCGGAGGGTCAGTGTGGACTGGTTGGGCCAAAGGGACTGTTTCCACATTGTACAGAATCTAATCTAATCTAATCTAATACCACACGGCATCAATGTGGACTTCACCAGTTTCCTCATTTCCCCTCCCGCACGTTTATCCCAGTTCTAACCTTCCAACTCAGCACCTCCCTCACGACTTGTCCATCTTCCTTCCCACCTATCTGCTTCACCCTCCTCTACGACAGCAAAGAGATGGAAATGAAAATCAGTGGCGCATAAGATTAGAATGAATTTCAATACATCCTTAAGTATATCAAGGGGAAGAGAATAACTGGGGAAAGAGCCCATTAGGGACTCAAAGGCAAAGGTGTATTGAACTGGAGAACAACAGTTGGGTGTTAAACAATTCGTTAGGAGGATTGGTAGAGAATTCAGGTAGAGGAGCTGAAGTTCTCAAGCAAATTGACATTCAAAGTGAGGAACTACGGAATGTTGGTAGACTTAGAAGACAGACAAATCTCCAGGTCTGGAAGAGTTGTATACCAAGCTACTTTGAGAGGTGAAGGAGAAAGTTATAGGGTATATAACACAAGTGTTTAAATCATCTCTGGCCAGAGGACTGGAGGACAGCTCACATGGTTCTATATCTCAAAGGTTGGTCGAGCTAAACCAGAGAAGTCTTACATCAGTGGTAGAGAAACTATTGGAGAAAATTCTGAAGGAGAGAATTAAATCTCCATTTGGAGATACCACGTTTGATCAAGGATAGTCAGCATCACTTTGTCAGACGAAGGTTACACCTAACAAATTTGATGGAATTTTTCCAAGGAGTTGATCAGGCGTGTAGTCAAAGTGGTTTATGTGAATTTTAACACAGCCTTTAACAACGTTCACTTGAGAGACTGAGCAAGAAGATAAAAGCACTGGATCAAAATTGGCTTCACAGTGGGACAAGGCTTTTTGAGACTGGATGCTAGAGTCCATTGGCATATCACATGAGACTAAAACAGAGGGATCTTGATGTGCTTGTCCTCAGATCCCTGAAGGCAGCAAGACAAGTTAGTCACGTGGTTCAGGCAGTATTCCAGACACAAACTTTTATCAGTTGTGCCATACGTTATAAGAGCAGAGAGATTATGTTGGAGTTGTACAAAACTTTGATTAGGTTACTGTGGTCAGGTGACCAGCAGAAATGCTGATAAGGTTGGTCAAGAGCTACAATTAAGCTTGCTGGGAATTTTGGTTAAACCCTAGTCTAAACTGACCTCAGTTAAAACTGCAGACAAGACATATGACCTGCAGTTTCCTGTGTTGATCAAATAAAGCAAGTATCATAGCGCTGTTTACAACTTGGTGGAAGCGTTTGGAAGTTGTTTACCATTAAGTTCCATTGACTGGGATGGAACAATGTAATCAGGACTCCATTAATTCATTGGCCAGGTGCCAGAGAACTTTCTGGAAATAGAGCATAGCAGGTCAGGCAGCTTCCGAGAAAGGGCTTATGCCCGAAACGTCGATTCTTCTGCTCCTCGGATGCTGCCTGACCTGCTGTGCTTTTCCAGCACTACACTCTCAACTCTGATCTCCAGCACCTGCCATCCTCACTTTCTCCTGGAAACACAGCATGTTTGTAATAAAAATCAGAACAAAGGATTTTCTCAGGAAAAGCTTTGAAGCCAACATTTGTGAAGCACATGCCCTGAAATCACCTTCAGATCAGGCAAAAAACAAACCATGTGGCGAGACCAACATAGAAAACAAAGTTGGCCACTTCACTTAAATCAGGGTAATATTTGATTCAATCCAAACTTAGAGTAGAAGTTAGAGTTAAGGTTAAATGTGAACTGGCTAAGGTAAAGTGAAGCTCAATTAAGTGAGTTAAAGCTAGGTAAGTGACATGAAGTAGTAATTATTGCAACCCATGTAAATTTTATATTGAGTATTATACTTAAATAATTAAGTTAAAAAGTCTTTTTAATTAAATTCTGAGTCAGTTCCCTGCCTTTGTCTGTCACACAAGGGAAGAATACGTGGGTTAAGGTTTGAGTACTCCTTTTCAAGCAACACTACAGTTGGAGTACGATGAGCAGTCTTGTCATCTTGCTGTTGAAAGGATGTGATTGCACTGGAGGGGTGCAGAGGATGTTTCCTGGGATGGACTATTTTAGCTGTGAAAAAAGTATGAATACGCCTGAGTTGTTTTATTTACAGAGGAGGTTGAAATGGACCCAATTGAGGCATTTAAGATTATAAAGGACACAGATAGAATGGATAGGAAGTAGCTACTTCCCCTCAACTTTAAAATTATGTCCTTTTCAACTAAGGACAGGAGATTGAGGGGTTTTGAGGAAAAAGGTTTTCACCTAGAGGGTGATGGGAATCTGGAAAGGCAGTTGAGGCAGGAAACGTCATATGGATGAACACTTGAAAAGGTTATATCGTTCAAGGCATTGGGCCAAGTGCCAGAGAGTGGGACTCAAATAGGTTGGCAGAGATTCAATGGGCTTCTCCTCTGCTTTATGAACTAGTGGCTTGTAACTATGGATCTATAAAGTCAGTGGAAATAGCAAACTGAGTCTATTTATTTTCCAAAAATATGCCCTGCACTTGAAAACTCATTGATACCTTAAGCAACCTCAGCACAAAAACTATTTTTCGGCTTTTAAACTCAAAGGAAGAACTTTAATTTATTTAGCAAATGATCAATTCCCCAGGCTATTCCAACCTCATAACCAATTAATTATTTCAGACAGCCGTCACTGATGTGATGTAGGAAGGCCTACAAACAGCAATGTGATAATGATAAAAAATTGAGCTAAATTATTGGCCTGCATTGTAGGAAAATGTCATATTGTATTAGTAAGCTAAGGCTAGTGCTGATTTTAAGTATTCACACTCAGAGTGGGCAGCCCCTGATGCCTGCTCCACCATTTTATAACATCATGGCTCTTCTGCTTGGTCAACAATCCCAACTGTGCTGATAATTTTACACTCTTCTACTCATGAATAACCTGACCATTACAGTTAAACTCAATTTAGGAAAACACCATTGATTAAAATAAGCATATGACATGATCAAACCAAAGTGAAGGACTCAAAGACAGCAGCAAAGTTCAAAATAATGTAATTTCCTGGATTTAGATACTTGCTCGTGAGATTGGGGAACGATTGGCTGAACATGCACTTAATCCTAGTTATAGAGTTAGAGTCATACAGCATAGAAACAAACCCAACTGGTCCACGCTGACCAGACATCCCAATCTGACCTCACCCCTTTTGCCAGCAGTCAGCCCATATCCCTCTAAATCCTCCCTATCATGTACCCATCTAAAAGCCTATTAAATGCTGTAATTGTATTCACCTTCTCCAGTTCCCTCAGGCAACTCATTCCATATATGCACCATCCTGTGTGAAAAAGTTACCTCTTAGATGCTTAAATCGTTTCCCCTCTCACCTTAAATCTATGCCCTCTAATTTTCGACTCCCCCATCCTCAGAAAAAGACCTTGACTATACATCTTATCCATGCTCCTCATGATTTTATAAGCCTCTTTAAAAGGTCACCCCTCAGCCTCCAACACTTCAAGGGAAAAAAGCTCCATCCTATTCATTCTCTCTCACTCAAGCAGTCAAGAAAAGATATTTCCAAGCTGCCTTCTGGACGTATTGGAATCCATTTTACATAGGTACACCCACAATAGTGTTAGGGAGAGTGAGCCAGAATTTTGACCCTGTGACTCTGAAAGAATAGCAACATATTTCCAAGTCAGGATGGTGTGTGGCTTGGAGGGGAACCTCCCGGTTGTGACACACTTATTTACATGTTGTCCTTCCCAATCCAGATGAAAGTGGTTGTGAGTTGCAAAGGTGCTGTTCCAAGAACCTTGGTGAATTTCTGCAATGCATCGTGCAGATGGCACACACTGCTGTTAATGAACGTCATCAGTGGGCAAAATGGAGGTTTGTGAATGCAGTGACAATCAACCTAGTTTCTTGTCCTGAATGGTATCAGGCTCGAGTGTTGTTAGAACTGTATCATCCTGGCGAGTGGAGAATATTCCATTACACTCATGACTTGCACCTTGCAGATGGATAGGTTAGGCAAGTCAGGAGGTGAGTTACACATTGCAGCACTTCGAACCTCTGATCTGCTGTTGTAGCCACTGTATTTACATGGCTAGTCCAGTTCAGCTCTTAGTCAAATGGCAATGCCTAGTGTTGATAGTGGAGAATAAGACAAAGAAAGGTTATAATTAAGAATCAAATTGACTTGACGCTTGTCGTTCACTTCTCTCAGTCTGAATTGCACGGTCCAGCAAGAAAATAAAAAAAAACTTAAAATTCTCCTGACCTCTTCACCACCACTGAACCAGAGGTCAGATTGCACCCTGTCCATCAGCTGTGTGCAGCATCCAATGAACAAGTTAGGTAACAGAAAATAACCATACATTCAAGCATACTAGTTTTCAAAGAAATTTCTAAACAGTAAGCAACAACCAGAATTAAGACAAGTGGAAAGAGAAACTTGAATCCAATACAACTCTTCTTTGGAACTCTATTCTGAACAAGTCAGATCACATTCAAAACATAACTCTCTCTCTCTCTCTCTCTCTCTAAACGTGTAGCTCGATTTGAATTTTTCCAGCAATTAATTTTTATTTGAGATCACCAGTATTTGCAATGCATAGCATTTATAATGAAGAATTAAATAAAATTAGCACGTTAAAATTCAATTACTTCTACTATAACAAAATTCATTGACTACAGTAAAAGCAAAATTAACATCTCATATCTACTCCTGAAACAAATTTAAGGCTCAGAAAATCTGTCCAAACTCTCAAGTCAAGTTTTACTTCATTTTTAGCTCAGGCTTCTAAACTGTTTACTAAACGCGTAAACTTCAATATTTTGAAATGCCATTCACCTCAGAACCTTGATTCAAGGTACTTAAATTTCTTTGCGTGACTATTCATTTCCTTCCCCCGGCTGATATTATGTCAACGGATTCCAGCACTCAAAAGAGTTAGGTTTATTGGCATATTACATTATTTTCAAAACGTCGAATAAACGTTCCAACTAAGCATGCAGTATTTTGTGCAGCCAAACAATATTCCAGTTGAGCCCATCACTTAACCCTCTCGGATTTTGAAGTGCACTAATGCTTTTTTTAAAAAAAAACATGCAGTCTGAGCAGCATAAATGCTGATTTCAGCCATGTATTCTGAAAGAATCTAATGTGCTTGCCTGATAAACAAAATGCATTCTATATACATGTCTGGTTCTTCAGATTCAGCTAAATGAAAGACCAGGAAAGGCCTAAGCTCCGGGAAAAGGCATCATTTCTATGCAATCCAATCGCCGCCTAGACTCAACCAATCGACACCAGGCAGTCACTTTCTTATGTCACAACAGGTAACATTTTTGGTTTGGCAAGTTAAATACAATTAACTCGGGGCTTCAGGACATCACCAAGAGCAACCATCCATCTAAGAACTATACACCTCCATCCATTCGTCAATGTTGACACACACACACAGCTTGACTTCAGCTCAAGGGGCTCGATAACAAAAAATAATTCAGATGGGCCACATTAACGTGAAATGAAAAAAAATACTCTTTTTCAAACAGAATGCCTCCATTTGTAATAGATCACACACACCTTACCTCTCTCACAGCTGAGCGAAATCTATAAGAAATGAGCAACCACCCCCACTGCTGTCAGAAGTTTGCCGGGGCTGTAAGCAGGCGCGCTACCGGCCGAGTCAGGAAGTCGTTGTCCCTTACTGTTTGTAATTGGCCAGAAGGCTCATGCCATCACACTCGGACTCGGACTCGGCCGGCTCATGCTCGATTTGGTCACGCGCATACCTGTCACTCAAGATCGGGGATGCGCATGGTGGCATAGGTCAGCCTCGCGCTCTGAGTGACGGTTAGTCTTTTCCCCGCCCCCTTACGTTTGACTTCAATCAGCAATAGCGTCATCGGCGTTCTGTTGTCTCCAACATCCGCCTGGGGATTGACAGATATCCTCGTCAGTATGGTGCAGTTGGATTTTTGTACTCGGTAAAGGAACTCCTGTTCAGAGGATGCTAATTTCACTAGTTTCACCCTGCAAAGAATGCATGAGATATGTTTTCTTTGCGACATAATCAGTGACTTTCAATTACCCTGGAATTGCCCGCCGTTGTGTTGAATCCTTTCCACCGGAGTAAAGATAGGAGTCAGTTTTACAAAGAGCGACGTTTTCCAAGTTCGCTGGAAAAAAGATTCAGAAATTTACTACTAAAATAATTCTTTTCATCCTGCCAGGGAATGAAGACATATTCTGCCTAATCCTGCGTTTAGTTCTTGTTAGTAGCCTAGATTATTATTTATTTTAGATGACATGAAGGTTATTACCTCTACTAACCAGCCACCTCGCTCAAAGTGAAAATAAACTCGCCTCCCTCTCGAATCCTATCATGACAATCTCCCCTTCGAGTTCACGGAAATTCGTCCATCTAATCAAGGGAATCTGGGTCCTTCGCACTTTTTTGCATCTGAAATAAGTCTCTTTCAGCCTTCTCTTTTACAAATAAACCAAACCTGGGATACCCTTTCTTTTAAAAAAAAGTTCTGTCAAAAACCCCGAAAATATCCTCTGTACCCTTTTGAGGCTGTCACATCCTGTCTGTAATGAAATGACAGTTCGCTGTCAGCAACTGAGATAATTTGGGAATCAACTCACCATTTATGCCATGGATTCCATTGCCTATTTTTTAAAATCCTTTCATGAAATATGAGTATGGTTGTCAAGGCCAGCATTTGTTGTCCATCCATCCATCCTTGACATTGAGAAGGTGATAATGAGTCACCTTTTAATGCTGTGGTCTGATGGTATTGGTATACCCACAGATGTTAGAAAGACAACCCCAGGATTTTGATTCAGTGACAGTGAAGGAAAGGCACCATATTTCTAAGTTAGGTTGGTGTTTAGCTTGAAATGGAATTCACAGATGATGGTATTCCCATGCATCTGCTGCCCTTCTGGGTTTAGGTTGAGGCAAGAAAGATGTTGCAGAAGAAGGCTTCACAAGTCGCTGCAGGTCATCTTGTAGATGGTGCACTTTGCTATTGCTTTGCATCAGTAGGGCAGAGAGTTAATGTTTTAGGTGGTGAATGAGGTTTCAAAAAAGCAAGCTCCTTTGTCTTGGATGGTGTTGAGCTTCATATGAGTATTGTTGGAGCTACACTCATTCACACAGGTAGAGAATAATATAAAGACCATTTATTTTTATTTTTCATTTCTAACTGAACTGGGGAAAGGACTAATTTTAAAACCAAGGACTGTGAAAAAGTCTGCTGTACTTTCTAAATCCAAGCTACCATAAGTTATTGTAAGTACTGCTTACACTGTTATTTGTTCAACTAGTGGGGAAAGTTTGATTGCAGACAAACTGGCACCAGATGTGTATAACAAGTAGCAACAACTGTGGAGTGGTAACCAGTTACTGATCACACAGCCCTTCTGCCTGCCAGCAACAATGTAATTGGCTCCCAGGTAGTTGAACAGTTAAACAAAAAACCCAAAGAATTCCAGGTACTGCAAATCAGAAATAGAAACAGAAATTGCTGAAATAATTCAGCAGATGTGGCAACATCTGTGGAGAGAAAGCAGGGTTAGCATTTTGGGTCTAGTGACCCTTTTTCAGCTTTGGATGTGAATGGGATGGCCACAACAATTTGAGCTTGTATTAAGGGAATTAGTGCCTGTCTTTCGAAAATATCTAAAGTCTGAAGAAAACTGGTATATTTTCCCTCATCAGTTGCTGTAAACTCTAGCTTTTAACCAAAGCGTTATTAGATGTGAAGCAGTCGATCTCTGTCTCCTGCAAACAAATGAAAGTATCTATTGAAGACAGATTGAGAAGCAGCACGTCTTAGCAAGGCAAAATGATCAGCTCAGCAAACCCTATGAACAGGAACCATTGAGCTGTTTTCTTACATTTTCCATCCACCCATAACACTTCTGTTTTTGTTGATGATTGGTAATTGTTACCTGTAATGAATCTATTTATTTGTAACAAATAGTAATTCTTGTAAAGAACAGAAACCTGGTCTGTGCTTTCTATCAACCTGGCTTGAAAGACAGCTAATTTGGGGAATTTTATGTCAGGTGTATCTTTAACGTAACTCAAAGATCTTGGTGCCACTCTGTTTCAAAGTAATGACTTCAATGCTTGGAAAACAACATCGCTAGAAACATATACTGCTTCTGTTTTCCAAGTTAGCTGTTTTGGTATTTCAACTATACAACAGAGTCTGACTTCAATTTCAGTCCTTAGTCTAAAAAGGAAAACGAATGTGGTGCTGTATCATGTATTGGTCTGGACACTGTTATGGATCAGACCAATCCCCTCAAATATATCAAAGAGATGTATAAAACTTAACTTTTATCTTATTGAAAGGGAAGTGTATAACACTGAATTCCAGATGTGATTTGGTAGGTCCACAACTCAACTTGAAGCAAAACGCATTTTATTTTTACAACACAGTTAACATACAAACAAAAAAGAGGAATTTGCATAATTATAACTCTGTTAAAATAATTAATAAAATAATGTATTACTTAACCACTATTCATCAACTGTTCCAGTATAGCAGCTTTCCATAAACACACCCCTAACAAAGGCAAATTCAGCAAAATAATGTTGTTCTCTTTTGGTATCACCAGTCCAGGAGAAAGGAACACTGAAAAAAACAATCTAACAGCAGAGAGAGAATGTCAGCTTTGCTGCAGTAGAGAGACAGTGCTCTATCTATCAACTTCAACAGCCAGTTCCAACTTCAACTGAAAGCAAAACTAAAACCTTGGGTTCATGTGAACCTGACTCCACTCACTAATGCTACTTTGGTCTAATTTTTTCAAAATACTGAGGGAGCTCAAAGGTGTTTACCCATTGCTTCTTAAGCAGTCACTCCACACCAGTAGTAGCACCTCTCTGCAAGAGAAACAGCACTGAGCAAATCCCTCTTAAAGGCACAGTGCCATCAAAACACTGCACTTTAGGACATATGGGTAGAGAGAGTGTAAAAGAGGTTTACATGAATGTTTCCATGTCGAGGAATTCAATTATGAAGATAAAGTTGGATTGTTATCATAGAGATATACAGCATAGAAACAGATCCTTCAGTCCAACTTGTCTGTGCCAACCAGATATCCAAAACTGATCTAATCCCATTTGCCAGCATTTGGCCCATATTCCTCTAAACCTTTTCTATTCATATAATCATCCAGATGCCTTTCTCATGTTGCAATAGTAACTCTCTTCACCTCCTCTAGCAGCTCATTCCATACATACACCACTCTCTGTGTGAAAAAGTTGCCCCTAAGTTCCTTTTTAAGTCTTTCCCCTCTCACCTTAAATCTACGCCCTCTAGTTTTGGACTCCCTGGGAAAACTACCTTAGCTATTTACCTTGTCCATGCCCTTGGTGATTTTATAAACCTCTATAAAGTCATCTCTCAATCTCCGATGCTCCATGGAAAAACCCTCAGCCTATTCATCCTCTCCCTATAGCTCAAAACCTCCAATCCCAGCAACATTCTTGTAAATCTTTTCTGAATCTGTTTAAGTTTAACAACATTTCTCCTATAGCAGAGAGACCAGAATTGATCATAACATTCTAAAAATGGCCTCACTAACATCCTGTGCAGCCGCAACATGATATCTAATCTCTTATACTCAATGCACTGACCAATGAAGGCACACATGCCAACCGTTTTCTTCACCATCCTGTCTACTTGCAACTCCAACTTTGGAGAAGAAAGTGCTGAGAGATAATAGGATTGAAGTATTTAAAATTCCGAGGTCTGGACAGAGTGAACAGAGAAACATTGTTTTTACTCATGGAAGGATTAAGAATGAGAGAAAATAGATTTAAAGTAATTCAGAAAATAAGCAAAAGTGAAATAAGGAAAATCCTTTCCATGCAACTTATGGTGTGTGTCTGGAATGCATTGCCAGAGATAGAATGGAGGTGGATTCAATTGCATTAGGGGTTGTGGGAGAATGCAGAAGAATAGTGCTCATTTGGAGAGCTAGTGAAATCATTGCTTTGAGGCAGAATGACATGATGATTTTTGAGTTAAGGAAAATCTGGCTGACAACAGCCTTCTGGTTGAGCTGCAGTTTGTTACATGATGTTAAATCAAAGTCATTCAGAGACATTGAGGGCCTGCAAATTGAAAACATCTCCATCTTCTCCTTCCTCGCATGTTAAATGACATAAAAACAAATTACAAAAGCTTAAAAGAAAAAATTGTAACAAGGAAAGACCTGGGTCCATTGGATTAACTATCAAAGTGAAGTCAGTGTTGGAATCAGAAGTAATTGTGAGAGACAGTTTAGCCCATCCTTGATATCTGGAGCTTTGATCTTCCGAATTTTGTTTTCTTTTTCGGCATTGTTTCCACCCATAATATCTGTATGAAACAGTATGATCTCATGGCCTCAGTTGTTAAGGGGAAATGTGCAGTTGATTTTTTTTTATAGATATTTTTATTGAAAATGTAACATGTTTTTACACGTTTACAAAAGAAAACTAAAAAAAAAGTATAAACATTGATATACAATTAAATCTTAAATAAATAAGAACCAAAATCTATCAAACAGAAAAAAAGAAATACCCAGAGAAAAAAAACAAAACTCAACTAACTACTCATCTAACCTACGACTAACCAGAGTGTATGACTAAAACTCTTACATTATTCAAGAGAAAAGAAAAACAACGGATAACACAGAAGTTGAGCAGTGATATACATGCTCGGTATGTGTTAACATCAGATCACAACAAAACCCGTATTCATGTGGGATTCCGCTCCTAAGGGGCCCTGGACCAGCCAGGTTGACCCTCTCAATTAAATAAAGGCCCTTGTTAGGATGACTGAGATATCTGTACTTGTGTAATTCAAGAAGGACTGCCATATTTTATGGAGTAATTCGTTTTTTTTTTGGTGCACCATATTTGTAAGGAAGTCAGGGGGAGTATATTCATAATTATTCTGTGCCAACGCGAAAGTCCATGAGGGCCCTCAGCCACCCAATTTACCAAAATGTTTTTCCTTGCACAGAAAGAGAGAATGGAAAATAATCTCTTCCCTGTCGTAATTTCAGGTGTTCTTTATCCAATAAATGTGTCTCCTATAGGAGAGCTATATCGATCCTTTCCTTCTTGAGGTTTGATCATATTTTCTTCCTTTTGATTGGTGAATTACTCCCTGTGACATTCCAGGTGCACCAAATCGACCGATTACCCATAATCACCAGGCAAATCCGAGACCCCCAGGGAAAGAAAGCCAATCCAAAACATCCCGAGCATAGAGCATATAAAATTCAGAAAAATAAAGTCTGTTTAATACACTCACATCAATATAATAAAAAACTATTTCTAAATTTAAAAAAATTAAACAGAGATCTTCCCCCTTATTCCCAGGGGGCATCACTTCCTTTCCAAAAACCCATCATAACCTCTCCCAACCAGTGCCCCATCCTTGACCCAGGCACCCCACAATAGGATAAAGAAAATTCAAATATACTACTGAGCTAGAATTAACAATGAGTACCCTACCCCCACCACCCCACCCACACCAACACCTGGATATATTTGGTAATATTAATACCATATATGAACATATATGACTATAAAATTACAGTCTCAGCAAGTAATAGTTAAATATAGTAATACAGAATAACAGGGGAAAACAAAGCCGCTCCTCAGGACAGAGATAAAATAGGATAAGGTAACCATCTTCCCCCCCATCTACATTAGCTAGACCCCCTGGCCTATACACATATATACATATATATATTTTAAAAAAGGGTAGAAAATCGCTAAGTAAAGAATAAATAAATAAACCCCTCTTCCCTCCCCCCGGAGATAATATTAAACAGTAATGAAAGGCAAAAAAGGGGGTAAACCAGGGTGGGGGGAGGGCAAAACAACATCAATTAACTCTTATAATTTATTTAAGAGAGTCCAAAAGTTCCTTGGCCTTCTTCGGTGATCCGAAGTTATACACAGACCCTTCATGGCTGAAACGTAGCGTAGCTGGGTAGCGCAAGGAGTACTGAATGTTTAAGTCCCTTAAACGCCTCTTCGCTTCGTCAAACGCCTTCCTCTTTCGGACCAAGGCTGGGGAAAAGTCCTGAAATAACATAATCTTGGATCCTTTATAAATCATGGCTTGGGGATCTTTCCCAAGATTTCTGGAAGCTTCCAAGAGCATCTGCCTTTCCTTGTAGCTCTGCAGCCGGAACAGGACCAGGCAGGGGCTCTGGTTTGAGCCAGGCCCATGCACTGCAACCCGGTAGGTCCATTCCACCCTTACCTAGCCTGACCCAGCCTCCACATTTAACAGCTGTGAAAGCCACTGCTCGAGGAATGTTTGGCCATTTGGGAAGGCCAAACAAACTAATATTTTTTCGACGACCTTGATTCTCGAGGTCGCGGCCTTTAGCTCCACCCCTCCGACTTCACGCTTGATTTCTTTGATGTCTCGGCCATGCTTTCGTAGTGCGGCCGAGAGTGAATTCCATCGGCTTCGGGACTCTTCGATTAAGGCATCGATCTTCGCATCCAGTTTAGAGATTATTTCCGCGAGGCTTGCCACTGTAGGTAAGTCCCCTGGGGCGGCTGCGGAAGCCTCTGCTGCAGCTGGGGAGGGTGGGGGAGGGGTTCCTTCCTGCTGAGAACTGCGGGCTCCTTTCTCCCTAGTCATTTTTACAGGAGACTAGACTGTTTAAATTTAGTGATGGAAATGTGTTGCTGGAAAAGCGCAGCAGGTCAGGCAGCATCTAGGGAACAGGAGAATCGACGTTTCAGGCATTAGCCCTTAAGCCCTAGATGCTGCCTGACCTGCTGCGCTTTTCCAGCAACACATTTCCATCTCTGATCTCCAGCATCTGCAGACCTCACTTTCTCCTGTTTAAATTTAGTACTGAGCAATTAATTTCATGAGATAAAAACTGTTTTAAATGATTTGGTAAGTGTGATGGAGGCGGGTAACCCACTTTGCCCAAGTCTTGGGAGGAGCAATATAGACTCAGACTTGCTGAGTCGCCGCCATCTTGGATCTCGCAGTTGATTTTAATACCAGGGAAATTAGTTTCCCAACAGGATTCTGGCTGGATATATCATTCTTTTTTACCAATGTGATCTTTTACTAATACGTAAACATGCCATGTTATAGTCTTTGTTTCAACAATAAAACAAAAAAAATGAAGATAAGCGAAGAAAACCACTCTATTCCTTTATCAAATAGATTCAACAATTTTTAAACACATTAGAAATAATCCAAGCATGGTACAGCTAACAAATACTGATGCAATTCCAAGAGCACCCAGTAATGCACTTGTGTTAAGACCCAGTCTAGTGTAGTACCGAGAGAGAGAGAGATGTTTCTGTTTGTTTTATTTGATGGGCTTGAAGTGATTAAAATTTCAACTGATCTAGTGGTATTCTTTTTTAATTATTAATATACTCTGACTTACTTTTGCTTAGCAAACCTAAGTCAGAGCTTAAATTCTTTACTGCTTTTCTATTTAACTTCACATCTCTTCCACTGACTGTATCTTGAATTTCAGTTTGGGATAAGTAATAACTTCTTATTCCAGGATAATATCACTATTGGCAAATTCTTCCCAGTAACATCATGTCACTGCTGAGACTGAACCAATGTCTTAACAAATTCAGTAAAACCATTTTATCTTGTACTTTATTCCCATTATTAATAAATCTTTGGACACTGTATGCTTTATTAACTGCTCTGTCAGCCTGTCACCCAAACAATCTATCAGGTTGACCATAGGCTCCCTTATGTAGGACTTCCTTTCTTGAGAGGGGTAGAAAACCCTCTCCCTGGCATTAACACTCCATTGAGTGTTAACTAGCTGCAGAGGTAGGGGTGTGTTGTCCACCAATTTTTTATTTTAGTGCTGAAAATCCTGTGAACCGAAAAGTTTTGTGAAAATATACAAAAACCTTCTCTCCTGTAAATGTCACTGTGGTTCTCTGGATCGTGAATAGTTATCAAAATCTGCTTAAATACATATATATCACGTCAGATCTCAGTTATTAAGAATTCTCATATTTTAATATTTGGGAAAATAATGGAAATGAAGGTGCAATAGATCTTGGTTCACTGAAGCTACATTCAGAGTGGATCGCTCCAATTTGCAATCCTCCACTCACAATGTGGGATTCATAAGCTATTTTATTCTAACACAATCAAACAAAATGGGAGAGAAGCAGACCTCAACTTAAGGAAATGAATATGAAGATGTATGGCACAATTATAACCTATGAAAATCAGTTGCTTTCATCACTGCATTTCTATGATAAAGGTTCTTGTCTCCACATCATTCTTTACAAAAGGATTACCATAGCTCAGACCCTACACTTTGACCCACAGACATATCCTGTTTGAGCACAAGAACTAAAAGTAAATGCTGAGTTAGTCATATAAAATTTCAAAGATCCCCAATCTTCTAACACATTTTGAATTCTCCACCTCCCACTAATTCTGATAGAAAGTACTTGAATAGTAAATAAAAAGGGGAGTGAAGTCTCACACTTTTAATCGTTAATTTTCAGTGCCAGAAGGTGGGCGGCACGGTGGCACAGTGACTAGCACTGCTGCCTCACAGCACCAGAGACCCGGGTTCAATTCCCGCCTCAGGCAACTGACTGTGTGGAGTTTGCACGTTCTCCCCGTGTCTGCGTGGGTTTCCTCCGGGTGCTCCAGTTTCCTCCCACAGTTCAAAGATGTGCAGGTCAGGTGAATTGGCCATGCTAAATTGCCCGTAGTGTTAGGTAAGGGGTAAATTTAGGGGTATGGGTGGATTGCACTTCGGCGGGTCGGTGTGGACTTGTTGGGCCGAAGGGCCTGTTTCCACACTGTAATGTAATCTAATCTAAGGTTATTTTCTCTGGTCATTAACATTTATCACTTCACTAAAGCACACACAGACTGAAATGGACAAAACTTAACTTCTCATATATACTGTGAAGATACAACAAGGCTTTTCAGTGGTGACCTGGTCAGCAAGATGCCATTTCTTAAAGTTGATGGTGGACTGCAACTTTGGATTTCTGCATTAATATATATTTGCACTTGAATGAAGTTGCCATCACGTGCGCAGATAAATAACAGTGAATATAATTAATTACTTTATTTTAAGAGCAAGAAGTGAACCAGTATAAAATTATATTTCATGATGAAAATGTGACGAGTGCTCTGTTTATCCAATCTTATTTGTGTTTCCTGCCTTATACATGAAAATGAGAACACAGGGGAAGTAACACACAAGAAATGAGTGGAATTCCAAATCTCTATTATTCATGGTTCCTCAAGTATAGGAAGTGGTGTTTGAGTGGATTTTAAATCTGAAAACAGTGGGATTGTTAATTATACTTGAAAATAGATATGTTATCAATTTACAGAAACTGAAAATGGCAATTTCAATCTTTATTGAATGTCATTGTGTATTTTTCTTTGTACATTTGGAAGTTGAATTGTTCACCTCTCATTGTTCTATAAAAATTGTAACTGACTCACTTTTATTTCATGTGTATTTATTTTCTTTCATGCATTTAAATTTTATTCCTTTCTCATGCAGAGAATAAACAGCAGGAACAAAATGAAGGAAAATAATATTTTTTCTTTCGGTACTAGATAGCAAGAACATTATTTAATTGCACACGCTTTGATAGAATTGGAAGGACTTCTGGATTTTGTTGGCACTGAGAGGTGGTTCAGGGTTTTAGTGTTTCTGAAAAAAAGTCATGGGTTTGAAGAATTGAAGTAGACGTTCTAGATTATAGAAGCCATACAGTTTAATACAGGTAACTGTTAGAAAGACAACTCAGAATATTTTCTTAAAGGTGAAAGACTAGAAGCAGTGGGGGAACAAATATAGGTGTCCACACATATCAATCCCTAAAGGCCACTCTACAGGTACAAAAAGTAATCAAAGTGATCAGTCTTGGAAGGTTGGGCTTTCTAGAAGGTTGGAGTTCTGTAGCCAGGGAGTTTTGAAATATAATAACCAATGAACCAACTATCACTGCTAACACTTCCTTTAAGACCTTAGGATGTTGGCCATCAGGTCCTGGGGACTTGTCTGCCTTAAATCCCAATCGCTTGCTCAATACTTTTTTCCCAGTGATGAAGATACCTCCCTTTCTAAAGCCTTTGCATTGCCTGTTCCTATTGGGATGGTACTAGACTCCTGCACTACGAAAACTGGAGCAAAATATTGATTTAGTGACTGCCGTTTCTGTGTTCCCCATATTAACTCCCTTGTCTCATCCTCCAAAGGATCAACGTTCACTTCAGCGCTTCCCCTTTATATACTTAGAAAAGCTTTTGCCATCTGTTTTTATATTTTGCACTGGCTTTCTTTCATAGTTTGCCTTTTCTCTTTTTATTACTTTGTAGTAACTGTTGGTTGATCTATCAACATTTTCCAATCTTCCAGCCTACCACTGGCCTTTGCAATATGGTATGTCTTAAAGCTTTTGTCTTGATATTATCTTTAACTCCCTTGCTTAGCCATGGATTATTTTCTACTCTTAGAATCATTCTTCATTTCAGAATATATTTTAGTTGGGAACAACTGAGTATTTCCTTAAATATCTTCCACTGTTCATCAAGTGTTCTACCTTTTAGTCTTCCCACTCAGTCCAGTAAGCCCAGATCTGTCCTTCATGCCAATGTAATTATCTTTGTTTAGCTCCAGATCACTAGTGTGGGACTCTGGTTTTGTGGCCTCCAACTGAATTTGAAATTGCATTGTGTCATGATCACTCTTCCCTAGAGGATCCTTGACTAGGAAATCATTAATTAACCCCACTTTATCACACAATAGCCTGCTGTATGGTTGGTTCCCCAAAATGCTGCTCCAAGAAGCAATCTCTAAAACATTTAATTAACTCTCCCTTGAGGCTACCCTTGACAATTTGATTAATCTAGTGTACATGCATATTAAAATCACCAATGATTTTATCTTAATCACCAATGATTATCTTTCTTAGTAGACCCCAGAATATCTGGGATTATACTGTGCCCCACTGCAGGACTACTATTTGGGGACCTATAGAATACTCCTACCAGGGATTACTTTCCCTTCTTATTTTTTATTTTTGTCCAGATTGATTCTACAACTTGATCTCCAGTGCTGGTATCACTTCTCACTACAGCACCGATCTCTTCCTTTACTAATAACACCACCTCCTTTTTCTTCCTGCCTATCCTTCCAAACATGCAGTACCCTTCAATATTGAATTCCAAAACCTAGTCTTCCTGCAATCATGTCTTAAATCATACCATTTGTCTCCATTTACTTGGTTAACTCATTAATTTTATACCAAAAGTTTCATGGATTCAGATACAAACCTTTAAGTTTGTTCCATCATCAAATTCCTTGACTCTTCTACATTTCCTTGGTGCAATGTGACTTCCACACATTCTGTCCCTTTTATTTTCTGGCAACAATCAGACTCATCACTAACTTGCAGTCCCACCTTCTCCTTTAACTTCAATTTCCTAATTTTCCATGAAACTGAATCTCCTCCCCCTCACCTCACCCCAGCACACTCGCACACATTTGAGTTCAAAGTCCCAGTTATACAATTTGCCAGGACTCTGGTCTCAGCATTATTCAGGTGCAGCCCATCTCATTGGAAAAGCTTCCTTCTTCCTTAGCACTGGTGCCAGTGTTCCACAATTTCAAACCAATTTATCCCACACCAATCCTTGAGCCAGGCATCTTTAAACAAATCAAAGACTTCAAATTATTTCAATGGGTTAGTTATAGTGGAATAGAAAACAAAAAAAAATGTATTAACTTAAAATATAGAGTGAAGCTATTTAGGGGTGAAAGCTTCATAGCAATATAGGAAATAGGGGGTAGGCCACTCATTCCCTCAAACTTGTTCCATCATATAATGTGATCATGGCTGGTCTGTGACATAACTCCATGTACCTGTTTTTGGCCCCTATTCCTTAACATCTTTGCTTAACAAAAATTTGATTAGGAGACACTGGTGTTGGACTGGAGTGTACAAAGTTAAAAATCACACAACACCAGGTTATAGTCCAACAAGTTTATTTGGAAGCACTAGCTTTCTGAGCACTGCTCCTTCATCAGGTAATTGTGGAGAGTAAGACTGTAAGACACAGAATTTATAGCAAAACTTTTTAGCAGAATTTATAGCAAAGCTCGTGCTTCCAAACAAACCTGTTGGACTATAACCTGGTGTTGTGTGATTTTTTAATTTGTAACAAAAATTTAACCATCTCAGATTTAAAATTAACAACTGATCTACCATCAACTGCTATTTCTGGAAGAAAGATACAATCTTCTACCACTTTTTGTGCATAATAGTACTTCTGAACATCTGTCCTGAATACTCTTGCCCTAATTTTTAGACTATGCCCCTTAGTTCTACAACCTGTCTCCGGTGTAAATAGTTTATCTTACCTACTCTGTCTTCTCCTGTTATTATCTTGAAGAATTTGATCATATCACGCTTCAACCTTCTAAGTTCTTGAGAAAAACAGGCCTAACTTGTATAACTTCCCCTCATAACTTAATCCCTACATTCTAGGTATCATTCTTGTAAACCTACATTGTATTCTCTCCAAGGGTCTCTATCCTCTCTGAGGTGAATTTTTTTTAACCCAATTTCTATGAATCTGCACTTACAATGCTAATTTGTTCACTTGAAACTTTGAACATTCAAGTCTAGTGATGTATCTCTGGAAACATTTGCTAAGTTATAAAGGCGTGACCTAGCAATGTTAGGTGGTGACTTTACAGGCAAAACACAGGTGATTTTCTTGGGCACAAATGACACTTGACATTTTGTTTTCTCTAGCACTGTGGTGTGCTAATCTCTGACTTTCAGCTCTAACACTCTGACCTTCACCTTCAAACTTGACAGACAAATTGGTTACTGAAACCTGATGCTTATTGACTTGATCCGAGTTGATGTTATTACTGGAAACGTTAGAACACAGATGAGATTTACCATGATAATCATGTTTAGTTTTTAAGATGTTACAAAATGGTCTTTCACAGAATTCCTACAGTGTGGAAGTCCACACCAACCCTCCAAAAAGGATCCCAGCCACACTGACCCCCTACACTATAACCCCAATCCACCTACCCTGCACATTCCTGGGCACTGTGGGCAATTTAGTATAGCCAATCCACCTAAACTGCACATCATTGGAATGTGGGAGGAAACCCACACAGGCATGGGGAGAACGTGAAAACTCTGCACAGACAGTCAGTTGAGTGCGGAATCAAACCTGTGTCCCTGGCGCTGCCACAGCACTGAAAAACACTTTTCACTGAGAAACATTCACTGCCGCAGATTCAGGTTTAAAAATAAATCAGAAGTTGATTATGGAAATAAAGACAAGCTTTTTACATTTAAAATAAACTTAAAGAAAATGGTAAAGTACTGTCCCATTAATTGCAACAATACACTTTTACAGGAGTCACATCAAGGAGAATTTCCTTGTATAGAGCTTAATTTAACCCCGGCTTGAATTCCCCCTTTGTAATGTTTTATTTAGAAAAATAATTACTTACATTGATAAATGTATTTAAAGTTAGTTAGTTTTGTAAGCAGTTACATTCTTCTACTCATTTGTCACTTAAATTATATATTGATTGAATGTATAAGGGTATCTCACAATCTCATGTAGAAACATAGAAAACAGGAGCAGAAGTAGGCCATTTGGCTATTCAAGCCTGCTCCATCATTCATTATGATCATGGCTGATCATCCAACTCAATACCCCAATCACTCTTCTGAAAACAAACAAACATAATCCTAATCGGTTCACCTTCTCCTCATCTGTCAGTCTTGTCATCCAAGGAATCAGCCTTGGAAACCTTTATTGGACTCCCTCTATAGCAAGAATATTCTGTCTCTGATAAGGCAACCAAAACTACACACAATTTTCCAGGTATGGTCTCACCAAGGGTCTGGACAATTGCAGCAAGACATCTTTGTTCCTGTACTCAAATTGTCTTACTATGAAAATCAACATACCATTTGCCTTGTAAACTGCCTATATGCTTACCTTCAGTGACTGGTCTACAAGGACACCCAAGTGTCATTGCGCATTCCTTTTCTCAATTTGTAGACATTCAGATAATAATCTGCCTTGCTGTCTTTGCAATCAAAAGGGATAACCTTACACTTATCAACATTATACTGCATCTGTCATTTTCTTGTCCATTCATTCAGCTTCTTCAAATCACTCAGAAACATCTGTTCATCCTCCTCACAGATCCCCCGTCCCGTGCAGCTTTGTGTCAACTGCAAATTTGGAGATATTCCATTTAGGTCCCTCATCTAAATCATTAATATATTTTATGAATAGCTGAGGTCCTAGCACTGATCCCTGTGGTAACCCAATAGACACTGCCTGTCATTTGGAAAAGGACATGCTTATTCCTATTCTTTTGTGTCATGTTTGCCAACCGGTTTTCTATCCATCTCAATAGATTACCCTCAATCCCATGTGCTTTAATTTTACACATTAATCCTTATGTAGGACTTTGTCAAAAGGCTTCAGAAAGTTGAAACAAACCGCATCCAAGCGCCTCTTCATGAATTCTCCTCATTACATCCTCAAAGAATTCCAGTACATTTGTCAAGCATGATTTCCCTTTTGAAAATCCCTCTGAATCTATTTAATTTGCCACTGTCTTCCAAGTGCAATGTTATAATAACTTTCATAATGGACTTGAGCATTTTTCTTACTACTGTCATCAGACTGACTGGTCTATCATTCCCTGTTTTCTACCCACCACCCTTTTGAAAGAGAGGGGTCATATTATTGAATTGAATTGAATTTATTGTCACATGTACTGAAGCCCAGTGAAAAGCTTTGTCTTGCAAGCAATACAGGCAGATCACATAGTTAAGTAGCATAGATAAATAAATAATAGGTAAACAGTGGCAAAAACACAGGTATTTGTGAATGTTAAGGGTTTGTGAGTCTATTTAGTATTCTAACAACAGCAGGGTAGAAACTGTTACGAAATTGGCTGGTGCGTGTATCCAGGCTTCTGTACCTTCTCCCTGATTGCCGGGGTGGGATGGATCTTTGAGAATGCTGGCTGCCTCTTCTTGACAGCGGGCCTGGTAGATGGATTCTATAGATGAGAGGTTGGCCTTTGTGATTTTCCGGGCCGAGTTCACCACTCTCTGTAACCGTCTCTGATCTTGAATGGTACAGTTGCCATACCAGGTAGTAATACATCCAGACAGAATGCTCTCGATGGCACCCCTGTAAAAGTTGACAAGGGATATTGGCTGTCATGCCAAATTTCCTCAGCTGCCTGAGGAAGAAGAGATGTTGTTGGGCCTTTGTAACCAATGCGTCCACATGAAGAGTCCAAGGAAGCTTGTTGTGGATGGCTACTCCCATGAGCTTGACTCTTTCCATTCGTTCCACCTCTGTGCTGTTAACGTGTAGGGGGGCATGAGTAACATCCCACCAAAAGTCAATATTAGCTACTTTCCAATCTGTAGCAACATTTCCAGAGTCTATAGGAGATTGGAAAATGACCACTAATGCATCTATTTATTTTTGGGTCACTTGCTGAAATATTCTGGGATGTAGGTTATTAGATACCGAGGATTTATTGACCTTTAATTTCATCAATTTCCCCAACACCATTTCTCTATTAACACTGATTTTTATCAGTTCATCTCTCTCACTCAACACTATGTTCCCCAACATTTCTTGTATGTTATTTGTGGTTCTCCTCTGTAAACACAAAACCTACCTATATGCTTACTTGGTCAGCTATTTCTTTCTTTCCCCACTACAACTTCCCCTGCTCTGACTGTAAGAAACCTACATTATTCACCGATCTTTTTGTCTTCACATACCAATAGAAAATTTTACAGCCAGTTTTTATGTTCCCTACAAGCTTACTCTTGTAATCTATTTTCCCTTTCTTAATCAATCCCTTTGTTCTCCTTTGTTAAATTCTAAACTGCACCCAATCCTCAGGTCTTTTTTTTGGACAATTTGTATGATTCTTCCTTGGATCTAATACTATCTTTAATTTCCCTTGGGAGCCATGGTTTCACTAACTTTCCCGTTTTGTTTTTTCACCAGACAGAAATGAACAATTGGTGCAGTTCACCCATGCGCTTTTTGAATATTTGCCAAAGTATTTCCACCATAATCCTGAAGGTAATGTTCTCCACTCAATCATAGCAAACTCATGCCTCATATCATTATAGTTTTTGCTATTTAAATTCAGGACATAGTTTCAGAGTCAACTGCGTCACTCTCTATCTTAATGAGGAATTCTATCACATTATGTTCGCTCATTCCCAAGGGGTGTTACAAAATTACATTGTCAATTATTCCTTTCTCATTACACATTACCCGATCCATGTTGGCCTGTTCTCCAGTTAATTCTGGTCTCATTCTGTATTGGTCTAGAAAAAACATGCCTTATACAATTCAGGAATTCCTCTACTCTGATATTGTCCCTAATATGATTGCCCAGTCTATATGCAGATTAAAATCCCCATAATTACAGATGTTCCTTTATTGTATGTGTCTGAAATTTCCTGTTTAATGCCATTCCCAACTTGACCCCTACAGTTTGTGAATCTATATATAACCTCAACTTAAGTTTATTGCATTTTGGTGTTTCTCTGTGTTTCTAGCAGCACATATTGCACATCATCAGAGCTAATATCCATCCTCACTATGATGTCAATTTCCTTTTTAACCAAAAATGCAACTCCATTGCCTCTTCCTTTTGCTATGTTGTTCTTAAACACTGAATACCCCTGAATATTCAGTTCTCATTCCTTATCACCTTATAGCCATGTTGCCATAATCCTAACAGTATCACAGCTGTTCATCTCTTTGCGTGGTTATTTCACTCACTTTATCACAAATGCTCTGCGCATTAAGGCACAAAGCCTTAAGGCTTATCTTTTTAACATTACTGTTACATTCCCATTATTTTTCATTTGGCCCTGTTTGGTCACAAGCCTTGATTTCTCTGTCTATCACTTTCTTTATTTCCTTTTCTGTCTTTTGTTCTTGATTTTCTCTTCTCTGACTCTTTACATCCCCTTGTGGCAGTGGCATTGTGGTAATGTCAATTTATTAGTGATCTAAAGGTGCAACCTAATGCACTGGAAATGTAGGTTAAAATTGCACCATAATAGCCGATTGAATTTAAATTTAATTACTAAAATCTGGAATTGCCATCTAGTCTTAATAATGGCGACTGTGAAATTATCATCAATTGTAAAAACCCATCAGGTTCACAAATGTCTTTTGGGGAGGAAAATCTGCCATCCTTACCTGGTCTGGCCTACATGTGGCTCCAAGCCGGAGCAAAGTGGTTGATGCTCAACTGCCATTTACAACTGGCAACGCCATTGACTCCACGTGGATTATCGCTAGATTGTTAATCCACACACCCAGGTAATGCTCTGGGGACCAGGGTTTGAATCCCACCAGCAGCTGGTGTAATTTGAACTCAGTAAAATCTGGAAGTAAGAGTCTAATGATGACGGTGAATCCATTGTCGGATGTTGGAAAAACCCGTCTGGTTCACTAAAGTCCTGTAGGGAAGGAAGCTGCCACCCTTACCTGGTCTGGCCTATGTGTGACTTCAGACCCACAGCAATGTGGTTGACTCTTAACTGTCCTCTGGGCTATTAGGGATGGGCAATAAATGCTGGCTTGGCCAACGACGCCCTCATCCTGTGAATGAATCAAAACAAACCTAATGCTGGTAGTAATGGCCACATCCCGTGAAAGAACAACAAAAATAAATCTGGATGGAGGTCCGTCATCTTCAAATCCATTGAGGACTTCATTTCCTCCTGTTGTACTTTGTACCATTATTGCCATTCACCTTCCCAAAACTGCTAGGGCAATAGTTGGAGTTGAACCTTTTGATTTTTTTTAATAGGTATTTTTATTGAAAAAAGAAAATTTCAAAGATTTTTTTACAAAATTATAGAAATAATACATACAAGAGTATCCCACTTTACAATATGATAACAGCACTAATATAAAATTAAATAACTAAAAAAAAGAAAAAACCCAACTAATTACTCGTCTATTCTGCAAACAACCAAAACATAAATTAGGATAACAATAAACAACAAAGTAATTAAATAACTAGATACATGCTCAAATTAGATTTACATCAAGTCACAATAGAACCCATATTTATACAGGATTCCTCCTCGCGCTGGCCCCCGAACCAGCCAGAACCATTACCACAGCTAAACCAAAAATCATGGACAATATGGCTGAAATATCTGTATCGATATAGTTCAAAAAGGGCTGCCATGTTTTGTAAAATAATTCTATTTTTTGGTGCATTATGTTCGTGAGGAAGTCAAGGGGGATATATTCCATGATTATCCTGTGCCAGTTTGAAAGTCCTGGGAGACCTTTGGATATCCAATTCACTAAAATATTTTTCCTCGCACAAAAGGAGAGGAGAGAAAATAATTTCCTCCCATATACATCCAGGGAGGGACATTGGATCCGATCTAATCTCTGTACCGAAAATCTGTGTCAAGGCATTCGCTACTCTATCCCAATACCTATGGATCTTATGGCACATCCATAGACAATGCGTGAGAGCGCCATCTTCATTTTTACATTTAGGACACATTGGGGATGCTCCTGCCTTGAATTTTGTGTGTCGTTCAGGTGCCATGTGAGCCCTGTGACGTATCTTTAACGTAGTAGCCCGAGTTCTGTAACAGATAGAGATCTTTCTGGAATTTACCCAGATGTTCTCCCACATTTCTAAAGAGATTTCCAACCCTAATTCTTGATTCCAGGTTTTATATAATCGTTCCATGTCCTTCAAGACCTTATTGCATAGTGAGTGGTAGAGTGTACTGACCGAGGGCAGCCATAGCACTCTACTTTCCCTATCCAATTTGTAAGGATTGACTATCAGTGTGGTCTTCTTTTGGAGAAAGTCTCGTATTTGAAAATACCAAAAGAGGTCCTTGTTAGGCAGTCCAAACTTCTGGTGCAGCTGCTCAAAGGACACCATAACCTCCCCATCTGGACTCCCAAGTTTTAAATGTAGCATCTGTCAACCCTGGCTGAAATCCCGGTGCTTCAACTTTAGGGGTATAAGGGGAGGTTTTTTGCAGATTACCCTCATCTTGTCGCATTGTCCTCCAGGCTTTAACTGTACAATAGGATTTTTGCGATAGTCCATAATAGCTCTCATCTTGTCCATAAATAATAGATTGATGAGGGGACATTTTGCTTGGGAAGTCTCAATATCTAAACAGATGGATTGTGGGTCACAAGAGACCTAATCAGCTACATAAAATAATAAGGTACCTCCTGAAATCTGGAAAGTCCAGTCCTCCCCTTGCTTGTGGGAGCTGCAGCTTTTCTAATATGATAAGGGGCCATCTATGATTCCAAATAAAGGAGCCGTGCCAGCCATAAACTTACACAACGCCTGTCTCGGCAGCATCAAGGGGCGCATTCTCATAGGGTATAGAAGACGAAGTAGGATATTCATCTTAACTAAGGCCACTCTGCCTAGCCAGGATATTGGGGGATCTCCCCAGTGTTGAAGGTCCTGCCTTATTTTCTCTAATAAGTGTACGTAATTGGCTTTATACAGCTGACCAAATACGAGAGTGATGAAAATACCTAAGTACAGAAAACCTTCTAGTGACCACCGAAAGGGAAAGCAAGATCCGTCCGGTAAATTAGATATACTGGCAAGGCCTCCCACTGGCATGGCCTCCGATTTCATAAAATTGATTTTGTAACCTGAGAATATACTGAATAAATTGACCACTTGAATTCAGCGGGGCACGGATGTTAAAGGATCACTTAAGAAAAGGAGGACATCATCTGCGTAGAGAAGAATTTTGTGCTTGCCCGATCCAATCCTTGGAGCCGTTATGTTAGGGTCAGTTTGTATAGCTTCTGCTAGTGGTTCAATCACTCGCGTAAATAGTAATGGTGAAACAGGACATCCCTGATGACAGTCCCTGCCAACGCTAAAGCTATCCGAACTTAAACCATTGGTGATCACTGCTGCTTTGGGATCATTATATAATACTGAACCCCATTTAGTAAAGACCTCTCCAACACTGAACCTTTTCAACGTATAAAAAAATATATGGCCATTCTACCTGATCAAATGCCTTCTCTGCATCTAGGGAGACAACTAAACCCGCTATTGTTCCCTGTTGACAGGCTTGTATCATATTTAAGACCCTTCTAATGTTATTAGTTGACCTGCGACCCTTTATAAACCCCATCTGATCCTCTTTTATAATGAATGGTAAAACCCTCTCCAGTCTTAGTGCTAATATTTTTGAAAGAATTTTAAAATCCACATTTAACAAGGATATGGGTCTATATGAAGAGCAATCTTCTGGGGCCTTTCCCTTCTTAAGAATGAGAGAAATATTTGCTTCTCTCAATGAAGGCGGGAGACAGCCCTGACTGTGTGAGTAATTGTACATATTTATGAGTTGCCCGGCCAGTTCCCCTATAAATTCTTTATAGAACTCAACCTGGAATCCATCTGGCCCTGGCGCTTTGCCACTATGAGCTGCCTAACTGCATCCTGTACTTCCTGGGTTGTCAAGGGGGCATTCAAGATCGACACCTGCTCCAAGGTTAGGCCCGGAAGGGCCAAATTTTAAAAGAAGGACTCCATCTTCCCAGTTCTATCCTCACAGTCCTGCAACTTATACAATTCAGAATAGAACTTTCTAAAGGCTGTATTGATCTTTTTATGATCACAAGTCAGGGTACCAGCACTTTCTCTAATGGACGTAATGGCTTGGGGCGCCTTTTTCATTGTGGCAAGGTACGCTAGATATCTGCCAGGCTTGTTGCCATATTCAAATAATCTCTGTTCTGCGAATAATATTTCCCTCTTTTCTGTTTGGGTAAGTGCGGTATTCAAGGCTGCCCTAAGGGCTGTGATCCTTTGTAGCTTAGTAATGGAGGGCCTATCAACATACACAATTTTAGCTGCCTTCAAGCGAGCCTTGAGCAGGCACTGTTGCTCTCCCTTTTGTCTTTTCCGAGTCGCAGAATATGAGATGACCAAGCCTCAAGCATATGCCTTAGTGGTCTCCCACATCATCGAAGGGTTACTTGCCGTACCTGAGTTACTATCCCAGAAGGTTTTGAATTCCTGCAAAAAATACTTTATAAATTTGCTATCCTTCAATAAGAAAGGATCCATACGCCAATGTCGGGGTCCTAACCCATCATCCCTAGCCTTAACTTCCATATATACTGCGGCATGATCAGAAATAGTTATATTACCTATTTTACAAGACAGTATCAAATTGAAAAGGGTCGAGGCGGCAAAAAACATATTAATTCTGGTATGACACTTGTGTGGGTTAGAGTAGAAAGTAAAGTCTCTACCCTGGGGATGAATACACGAGCACACATCTACTAGTTCTAGCTCCTTGTTCAGATCTGCCAATTGTCCAGATCTCAGAGATATACCCGTACTGCTCCTAGGTATCCTATCTGTCTCTGGGTCAATAATACAGTTAAAATCTTCCCCTATAATTGTATGGCAGACCCCGAAAGCCATTAACTTAGAGAACACTTCTGTTACAAATTTAAAAGTGTGTGCTGGGGGACAATAAAGATTCAAAATTCCGTATTCCTCTCCGTGTATTAGGGCTTTAATCAATATATACCGTCCAGACTCATCTTTTATCTGGCTTAACATTTGGAAAGGAAGATTCTTCCGAATAAGAATAGCTACTCCCCTACTTTTTGTGCTGAAAGATGAAAAGAACGCCTGACCAAATTCACGTTATTGTAGCTTTGAATGTTCTTTATCAAGTAGATGTGTCTCCTGTAAGAGAGCGATATCAACCCTTTCTTTTTTAAGACTTGATAATACCTTTTTCCTTTTGATTGGCGAATGGCTCCCCTTGACATTCCAGGTGCACCACCTAAGTGAATGGCTAGCCATGATCGTCCAGGCAAGCCCGAGACCCCCCAGGAGGAAGAACCCTACCCAAAAGGTATTGAATAAAGACCATAGAAAATTCACAAATAAAAGAACTCTTTAAAACTTTTAAATCAACACAATTAAGAACTGCTCCTAAATAAAAATAACGGAAAACATATTTGAAAGGAGACTTTCCCTCTTGCTCCCAGGTGGGTTTACCTATTAATAAACCCATCATAACCTCTGCCAGCTACGGTTCTGCCCTCGGCCCAGGCATTACAAAATGGAGTGAATAAATTCAAGTGTCTTATAAAACAGAAGTTAAAAGTGAGTGACCTACCCCTCCCCCCACACCAACACCTGGGTATATTTAATAAAAACAATACAAAATAGAAATATATAAATTTACAAAATTACAATCCCAGCAAGTATCATGCAACTAAATAATAAGAGAAAAGGAAACCCCGCTCTAGAAAAAACCTCCCCCACAAACCAAATAGGCCGCACGAGCTATAAAAAGACCAAAGAAAGAGTAAAGGACAAGCTCCTCCCCCCCCCCCGGGAAAGATGAGTACAAGAAAGATGGAGAAAGAAAGAAGGGTAAACAAAGGGGGGGGGGGAGGCGCAAAATAAAGTTGTTATCCATACAGTTCAAGTCCCACAGTCTATTTGAGAGAGTTCAAGAAATCTTTTACTTTCTCTGGTGATCTAAAGTTATATACGTATCCTCCATGGCTGAAACGCAGCATTGCCGGATATCATATGGAGTATTGAATATTTAAGTCTCTCAGACACATCTTCGCCTCATCGAATGCCCTCCTCTTTCGGACCATGACTGGATAGAAGTTCTGAAATAGCATTATCTTGGAGACCTTGTACATCACGGCCTGGGGATCCTTCCACAGGACTCTGGTGGCCTCTAGGAGCATTTGTTTTTCTTTATAACATTGAAGTCGAACTAGAACCAGGCGTGGGCGCTGGTCCAACCCGAGCCTGCGCAGAGCCACCCGGTGGGCCTGCACCACCCGGCCCGGCTCTGACTCCAACTTCAATAATTGTGGGAGCCATTGCTCCAAGAAATCCACAAGCTGGCCTTCTTTTTCCCGTTCGGGAAGACCCAGGAACCGAATATTTTTCCGACGACCTCAAGAATCAAGGTCGTCGATGTGCTCCTCCAGGGTCCCGACTCGCTGCACCAGAGCCTGGACCTGACCCACAGATGACTCAGCAGCAGTCTCCGAGGCCCATTGCTCCGCCCCTCCAATGCGCTGCTCGAGTTTTTCGATCTCTCGGTCATGCTTCTGGACTGGGCCTCCTCGATGGACGTGTTGATCTTCTCCTGGAGTTTGACGATCTCAGAGATCAGGCTCGCCTCCGCAGGTAAGTCCCCCGAGGCAGCCGTGGACATCCCTGCTGCTGCGGGAGGGGGTGGGGGAGGGGTCCCTGCCTGTTGCGAGCTGTGGGTGTTTTTGCTCTTAGTCATTTTTAAAAAAGCATCAAACTGTTAAAGTTTGATATGAAATGACTAAGTATGCTGGGCAAAAGCTATCCTGAATAATTTAAAAGGTGAGGTGAAGGTGGGCACCCCACTTTGCCCGAGTCTTAGACAGAGAACTGCAGACTCAGACCTACTGGATTGCCGCCATCTTGGATCTCAAACCTTTTGATTTTAAAGGGAACTTTTACCTTGTTATTATGGAATACAATTCTAGATATAAGGAGGTCACCAACACTAATAGCACATTTCCTGAAAAATGTTTGTTTCCATCCAGATAATAGAATAGATAGAGATTGTATTTAAGGAATATGTAGATGAGCCTGAGGTGTCCTGTAATGTCTCAGTGGTCATGTGGGAGACACCCTGCCAGAAGCATGACTGGCTAAGAACAGATATTTCAATTGCAATGTCTCTCATTTACATAGTATAAATAGATGCAGTTTAAAGAAAAACCTTGAGGTTTGGCCTGAGCTTATCAAGGCAGACAAACTCTATGTCCCGGATATATTAACTCTAAATTCATGATCAAATTTCTGCTCCTTTTCTTTAACCAATTTTCTTTATTTTAATGAATAAAATTGATAAATCTGCTTAGTTGCCATTAAAAACCTTGATTTGTCATTCAAACTGTCAAAATAATAAGATTTCGCTAACCTTACAATTAAGTGTCTAATACATGAAGTATTAGACATTAAGTGTCTAATAATCCTTATTCCCAATTTTTTTTCCTTTTTCAGTTGACTTTTGTTTAACCTGTATCTGAAAAATTATCGTGATGTTATTCACTTTGCGGCAAGGGAATAGTTCAGTAATTTGTTGACTTGTTGTAAAACATCTTAACTGTGCTCCTCAGCCTAATTTTTCAAATGGAAATAAACATTTTTGTCCCGTCCCTTAAGGAACCAAATTCATTTTTGCTATCCAGTAATTAGACTCTTTTCACAATTTTAGATTCAGATTTCTTCCTAAGCTGCTTATGGGCTTTTACTGCTCCCACAGTTTATTTAAATGCGTCTTTCCACTACTCCTGAATTTAAAAAGCATTTTGAAATGTTGTGCTCTGGTGTTATCTGAAGACATTCTCTGTTCAATGTTTCCCTCACAGCAACTGTGCAGTTCTGTGGCTTTTGTGGCTCCTCGCTGATCTTAAAGCTATAATGCAAATGCTTGAAATGAATTTTTTGAAATTCTTCTATCTTCCACAGGTTATTAGGTCTGTTTCTTGATTGTTACACCTGCCACCCCATGATTTTTAAGGCAGAGAATCCTGTGGCTGCCACCACCTTTTATGATGCAGTTTGATGCCACACTATGAGTTTGCATTCAGACTGTCAAGGAAAAGGCAAAGACATGAACTATCTTCAGGTTTAAGACTTCAAAGTAAAACTATTTATAATCATACATTAAAACAGAATACTATGATACATGGTAATCATAGATATCCCAGGTTCTGACTTATAGGTACATTCAAAAAAGACTAATTTATTTTCTTTGTGCATTGATGTCTATGCACTCATGTGAGACAGTTCAAACTCTGCCCACTTTGTCCTATTTACGCTCAGTCATGTGTAGCTCTGTGACATAATTTTATAGACTCCCTACACTGTGGAAACAGGCCCTTCGACCCAACAAGTCCCTACCAACCCTCTGAAGAGTAACCCACCCAGACCCATTCCCCAATATTTACCCCTAACTAAGGCACCTAGTCTACTCATCCCTGAATATTATGGGTAATTTCACACCGCCAATTCACCTAACCTGCACATCTTTGTGGGAGGAAACCCTTACAGACATGGGGAAAATGTGCAAACTCCACAAAGTCACCTGATTCTGGAATTGAACCCAGGTCCCTGGTGCTGTGAGGCATGTCGGACTCTGGCTCAATCTACCAACTTACTTTCTTCTATGTGTGAGCCAAGTCCTGCGTGTTCTTTAAATGAAGTAATAGGAGAAGATATTCGGTCTCACACTTTTAGTTTATTTTAGCAGTAAGTGGATAAAGTATACAGAGCTCTGGGTCTAGACCTTCCCGTCCCTGACAAACAGCAGAGTGTGTCAGTTCACGAAGTCTGACCCCTATCCTGCCGCTGACCCAGTCTTTTATACAGTACAAAATGTCATGTAATCACAGAACATTGTGCAAGCATTGAGGTGTGGTTGTCTTCTTGATTGACTGTTGACCTGACTCCATTCTCCGCCTTCACGTGTTCCCGAATATCTGACCCCATGTGACCTCCTTCTGCAGGAGGTGGCGCGAAATAGTTCTTGTTTTTTTACCACAGTTTACAACATGTCGTGCACTCAAGGGCGGCAACACCCGCGCTGTCTGCCTCACTCTCCCAGCCGCTACTAAGGCCACCAGTACACACTGCTCTTTATTAAAAGTCATTCCTATTGTGTGTTTACATTAGCATATCTTTACAAGTCAGATGTACTCAGTACTTTTCCACTGTCTGTTCGTACATACAAGGGTTACACTACACACTGTGCTAGTTAATGGTTAAGTATAACATTGTATTATAAGTACTGAAACAAATCTATCATTAAAGGCTTCTGAATGCCTCAAACTAAGCCATATATTTACAAATCCACCTTTTGGTCTCATCAAAATGAGACCAACAAACCAGTTTTATACATCACATTCGCTCTCCGATGCATAGTTTTCCCTTCTTGCCAGAGCCATGGTTTCCGTCTCCATCTGGTAGGGCGGGGGAGCCTTCCCTTCAATTGCTGTGATGATTACCCCCTGCAGTCTGACCGCATGGGATGTCCCCTCCACCACCCTGTAAGGTCCTGTCCACCTTGGCTCCGACCACATCCGTATGATCACCTTCAGCAGGACCCAGTCCGTGGTAGGTGGCACCTGGCTCTGTCGGTCCCCCTTTTCCAATCCAACCTGTTTGGAGAAAGCTGACATCAAAGCTGTTAGTTGATCATAGTAAGGTTTGTACCTTAGAGAGGCTCCTCCTCCCTCTAACATCTGTATTCCAGCTCCTGGTCCCGGGAACTGCTGCCCTGTTGTTAGCTCGTACGGTGTAAATCCTGTGATGGAGTTTACTGAACTTCTAAAAAGGACAGTAAAGCAAAGGGTAGGGCCTCCACCCAACTTGACTTTGTTTGGGCACATACTTTTCCTATTTTCTCTTTTATGGACTGATTCATTCTTTCCACTTTTCCCTGTGACTGAGGATGGTACACTGTTCCAAACACATGTTTCAGTCCTAAAGCTGCTTCAACTTCTGGCAGGTCTTTGTTCTTAAATGTGTGCCATTATCTGACCTGACTCTCTTTGGAAACCCATGCATTGGAATGTATTGGTTTATCAAAAATTTGATCACTATTTTTGCGTCTTCCTTTTTCGCAGGTATCGCTTCTGGCCAACCAGTGAATGCATCCACTGCCACCAAAAGGTACCAGTATCCATTTACTCTCTCTATCATGTCGGTGTAGTCATCACTATTTCCTGACCTGGCATTCTTGGAAGAGGGAATTTTCCCTCGTGTGGTTTCACTGTTGGTCTCACATTGTATTCTGTACATGTTCTACATTCCCTGATATAATTTTCAATCATTGCTGGCAAGAACGGATGCCATCAATGTGTCAGATACCTCTGCATCTGTGTTTTTCCACAATCTGTCAACCTATGAGTTTCCTGGAGCATGGAAGCTATCAAACCTGTGGGTAGGACTGGTCTACCGTCCGGTGACCTCCAAATCCCTTCTGACTCTGTGGCCCCTCTCTCTCTCCAAACTGTCAGTTCATGAGGAGAGGCTTTCTGTTGCTCTTTGATTAACACATTTGCATCGCAGGCAGACAGCAGGTCATACACTGTTCTCTCTGTTTGCATCATTATATACTGTGCTGTATACCCTGCTGCTTTCTTTGCTGCTGAGTCTGCTTCCTGATTGCCCTTCGCTACTGCTGTATCTGCTTTATCATGTCTTCTACACTTGACCACTGCCACTTCTGCAGGTTTCATTGGGGCCTCCGCTAATCTTTTCATATCTTTTTCATGTTTAATTGGGGTGTTTGCTGCTGTTAAGAATCCTGCTCTAATCCATTGACTGAGGTCTACCTGTATAGTCCCTGCCACATATGCAGAGTCGGTGTAGATATTTACTCTTTTTCCCTCTGACCATTCTAACGCAACAATTACTGCCTGTAGTTCAGCCAACTGGGCTGATTCTTTGCCTGTCACGTTTCCTGTCAACACTTCCTCAAATCCCTCACTTGTCTGTCGCACCACTGCATAGGCTGCCTTAAGTCCTTCAGTTGGATGTCTGTAACAGCAACCATCTGTGAACAGCACTTCTTCTGGGTCTACTAGTGGAATTGCCTGTAAGTCTGCCCTAACTTTGACTTCTCTCTGTATCTTCTCCTCACACATATGTGGCTCTCCTTCTCCCATATTGTCAGCCATGTTAATTCTTTCGTGTGTGAAAGTTATATGTGGTGCATTCAGGATTTTTTCTAACCTGGTTTGCCGCAGTGACGTCATTGTACAGGCTGTTGAGTTCACATAGGCCACTATACTATGTGTCGTTAGTACCGTTAGTGAATGGCCCATGACTATATGTGCTACCTTTTGGATTAATTTTTGCTACCCCTGCTGCATGTCTTGTACATGGCAGGTGTCTGTCCTCTATTGGGTCAAGGGTAACACTTACATACATCAGCACCTGCCTGCCTCCCCCTTTTTTCTGAAAAAGAACACCATTTACTGTGTGTAATTTTTCAGAAATATCGAGGAAAAATGGCTCTTTGTAATCCGGGATCGCTAAATCAGCAGCCCGCGTTAGGGCCTGTTTGATAGATATGAAACTTTCGTCTGCCTCCGTGGTCCACTGCAAATGGGCCGACAAATTTCTCATGCCTTGCTCATTTACCATGGCCCTCAGAGGGAAAGTGAGCTCCCCATATGATGCAATGAATTGTCTGCTGTATCCTGCCAACCCAAGAAATGAGAGCATGTCTTTTACAGTGACTGGTTTGGTATGATGCAGAATGGAGGATCTATGGGACGGAGACACACCTGTTCCTTTAGCGGAAATCACTCTACTGTTTGTCTGCAGCATTGCAATTTAGCCCTTGAGACTTTGAAACCAATGTTATACAGTTGAACCAACAATGCTTTGTGGCTTCCAGACAAGAAACATGGTCTGGTGCCACCAGAAGAATGTAATCCACAGACTGGACCAGTATCACCCCCTTTTGGAGTGTAAGATCCTTCAGCTGCCATTTTAGTACCTGATTAAACACCCCTGGCGACAAAATGAACCCTTGAGGGACCCTTGTATAACGTAGTTGTTGGCCTTTTATAGGTGAACGAAAAAATGTCCCTCAAATGATCAGCTAAGGGCAAATAGAAGAACGCGTTGGCCAGATCAATGCACGAGAACCACTTATGGTCAGGGGTCAGCACAGACATTGCAGTGTAAGGGTTTGGAACTGGAACTGTTGGAGTAGAAACGGCGCTATTAATCCGTCTAAGATCATGCGCCATCCGATATTTACTGGTATTCTGCTTCTCTACAGGTAAGATAGGAGTGTTCCAGGCTGACTGGGAGGGTTCTAGCACCCCTGCTGCTAACAATCCTTCAATTGTGTCGGCAATGCCAGCTTCAGCCTCTGGTTTGTGTGAATATTGTCTCTGCCAAATTGGAGTGTGGTCAATTAAATCGAATGTGATCGGTGTGACTTATTTGCAGTGACCAACGTCCGTTGAACCTGCTGACCACAAGGTGTCTGGTAGAGAGTCAAGCATCGCTGCAGCCTGTGGATGGTCTGTTTTTTCCCTGCCGTGAAACCTTTCAATCTGCCTATGTTCCAGCAGTACCTTGTCAGTTGTCCTGTACATAATTCTATAGGCTGCCTCTGATGGTGAATATTGTAAACCGGGTAGCTGAGGCCAAACCCAATCAGTTAGCGCCATCAAACGTTTGGACATAGGTCCCAGATCCTTGGCCTGATATTTAGCATGCACGGCCAATGTGACATGGTATAGCTTCTTCAGACATCTCATACCATTCCAATTGTTCTGCAGTCAGTCCAACAACACCCGCCACACCTTCTTTCCCTATCAGAATACAACTAGACGAAATATCCCATTGAGTCCCTTCTAAGTGCTGATCGAATGCATGCTGATAGATGTCATTATCATCTCTATCATAATACAGGGTAACATGAAGGGGATCTGCAGGAGGAGCATAGGGATGCAGCATCTGAACCCAGGGTCGCCATTGGCTGTATAAAGACTGTATACCGTTGTTCTGCCTGTTTTCGGGTTCGAGGAGTCCCCAGTATATATCTGCCCACTGCCCTTCTGCCATTGGTAATGTGTCCAGTGATAGCATCATTTGGGATCCAGAGTGAATCATTGTCATTGAACAGTTGACAGAATAGCCATTTGGAAAGGTCACTACCAGCCCGTCTGGTCCGCACAGAACCGAGACCCCACATCTCACCAGCAAGTTACGGCCCATCAGATTCACAGGGCATGCAGGTGATAAAATATACCGGTGACGAAAGGTCTGTCCGGCCACTGATGTGTTTAGTGGTGATCTCAAAGGCAGATTTTCTAGTTTACCCGAGAACCCTACTAACTGGACGCTGGAGGATGACATATTTGACCGAGGTATATCACAAGTGATGGTAGAAAATCTTGCACTCGTGTCAACCAAAAAAGACAGATTCTTGTCCATTACCCTCATTTACATATAGGGGTCTGCCAACCCCACATGCCCCTGGATTCTCGGGCCCCGTCAATATTCGTACCCCTGCCCTTCCGGCATAGTCTGGGGGTACTGTCCTTGCACCGGGGCTGCAGCTGCATTTGGGACTTGATAAGGCTGAGCAGCCTGTGAAAAAGAGGCTGACTTGTGTGGACATACTGTCCTCGGATCAATCCCTGGCTTCCCTTCTAGCCTCATCGAGCTGTAACTTCAGCAACTGCACTTGAGCTGACTCGTTGCTCTGTTTATCTTCATCCTGTTTTGTCTTGTAACGCTTCATGTGGTGCGTCAAGTGTTTCTCCCACTGTTCTGTAGAACAACCTGGGATATCAGGATTACTCTCCATTGCCTCTTTTACCTCCTTAGGCATCCCTGCCATAACGGCATTCCGAGATAACGTGGTCTGTAGCTGACCCTGGATGGCTCCCCGCAGTATCTGTTCACGTGCCCTTACACCTGGCCAAAAAGGCAGGCATATCCTCACCCTCCTTCATTGTGAAGGTGAGTGAGTGCATTGCTCCCAGTGGAATCGAAAATCTATCCCTCATTGCCCTTCCCACACAGGTGGCGTGCTGCACAAACGGTTCCGAATCAGGTAGTAAGGTGGTCCCCACAGACGCTTCAATCTGCTGTATTTCCCACATATTCAATTGCTTGCCCAACAATGCTCTCCAATCGCCCATAGCTAACTTGTGCCCTAGTGTATATTGGCAAAATTTTAATCATCCAAGGCCCACCTCCCTCCATGGGTGGGGGCATTTTATCCAGGATGCAGCTTATGTCAGTAAATGTGAAGGGCTGATAAACATCCCCCAAATAAGAGCCTCTGTAAATTAATGCCATTTGGTGGTGCTAATACTGTATGGGTTGTCGTAATGTGTCTCTGTGACACAGGTTGTAACTTGGTTCAGGTAGGGGCTTCATTGGAGGGCCATGTTCAGTATGCATTGTGAGTGAGCCTTTCAAAGTGACGGGGTAAGTGTGTGGGTCATCCTCTGTCAGGGATTCTTCGTCCTCAATATCTGTACTATTTTTAGACTCCCCCCCCCCCATCCAATTTGTCTCTATCTCGTTCTTCCCTCAAATCTCTCCTTCTTCTGTCTGAGAACCCATCATCTAGTAACTGACCTGAGCTATGTAATCTTCCCCTCCCTTCACTCTCAACACTATACGGTGTCGAGTGAGCATCTGGCTCTTGCACTGATGAATGTCTCCCCTGTTTCGGCTGTTCTTTGTTTGTGCTGTGTGTCATTATCACCCTGCTTGCCTGCTCCGCTTCTTTAACTCTCCGTTCAGCTTCTAGTGTTAGTTTTTCTACCTTTCTGATGCTTTCTTCTACTGCTTCTGCCAGTATCTCTTTTACTGCTTCATACTCTCTCGTTCCTACTTCTTGCACATCCAACATCCCTTCTTGAACATACATAAGTGGCATTTGTGTTACAGGATATGGGGGCGGTGATTGTGCCCCAGTCAATTTAGGATATAATGGCGTGGTTGGTCCTGCCTTTTCTGTCTCCTTTGCCAGTTCTGTTTTAGAGGTACCACCTACTCTCTTTTGTAATGTTTCTACTGCCATTTAGGCTAACTTCATGTTTTGCAGATAAATCCTCCTCTCCTCTTTCTCCTCGCCTTCTTTTGTCCACTTTCTTCTAACTAATATTGACCCTTTCTTTCCCTTCATGTGCTCTTCAACTTCTAATTTAGCTTGCTCTTCTGCTTTTCCTAAAAACAGTGACAATTTCTCCCTCTCCTCATCTTTAGGGACTTTGCCCTGTTGTTGTAATTCATCCCAAATCTTTCATATTTCTCCATCATTGTTTTTTGTTTGTCCTTTGCAAGTCCACTAACTAACTGACTTCTAGCTTTACCCCACTGCTGTTTTACGGGCAACATTAAGTCAAAAGAACATCCTTCGTATTCCTCACACTCTTTATCAAATTCCCCTTCCATTTTACGTATTTTTGTTTTAATCCACCCGTCTAGCAGTCAATTGGTTTGGATATAATATAACCGAGCAACTAACCCAATCAGAGACAAATCCGGTGGCCAGTCAGTTTGTATGGAGTACACCTGAGCAACTGACCCTTTCAGCGAGATTTATCAGCAGTATCGTTGTTATCACCGTTAGGTTTCCACTGCCAACTCTCTCTCGCTGAGACACCACCATCCCTGTCTTCAAGACACTACTGGCTTTTCTGCCACCCTCCGTACATTCCCCAATATAAGTTTTAAAACATACAACACAATCATACACCACAATTTGTGAGCATTGCTTTTATGAGATCCTGCTCAATGGACTTTAAACCTCCTCACATTTACG
>NC_057713.1:54702980-54718861 GCF_004010195.1 Chiloscyllium plagiosum | reverse complement strand
GATGGGATTTATCCGAGGATTCTCTGGGAAGCGAGGGAGGAGATAGCAGAGCCTTAGGGTTTGATATTTGAGTCGTCATTGTCTACAGGTTTAGTAGCAGAGCATTGGAGGATTGCAAATGTGCCCTTGTTCAGGAAGGGCAGTAGAGATGACTCAGGTAATTATAGATCAGTGAGCCTTATTTTTGTTGTAGGAAAGGTTTTGGAAAGAATTATAAGAGATAGGATTTATAATCATCTAGCAAGCAATAATTTGATTTCAGATAGTCAACATGTTTTTGTCAAGGTCGTGTCTCACAAACCTTATTGAGTTTTTTGAGAAGGTGACCAAGCATGTAGATGAGGGTAGGGCAGTTGATGTGGTATACATGGACTTCAGTAAAGCCTCTGATAAGATTCTACATGGTAGGCTGTTGGATAAAATGCAGAGGCATGGAATTGAGGGTGATTTAGCAGTTTGGATTAGAAACTTGCTTTCTGAAAGAAGGCAGCGAGTGGTGTTGATGGAAAATATTCAGTCTGGAGTCTGATTACTAGTGGTGTGCCACAAGGATCTGTTTTGGGACCACAGCTGTTCATTATTTTTATAAATGACTTAGACGCAGGCATAGGTGGATGGGTTAGTAAGTTTGCAGATGACACTAAAGTCAGTGGAGTAGTGGACAGTTTGGAAGAATATTACTGGTTGCAGGAGGACTTGGATAATCTGCAGAATTGGGTTGAGAGGTGGCAAATGGAGCTCAATGCAGCTAAATGTGAGGTGATGCACTTTGGGAAGAATAGCAGGTAGGCAGAATACTGGGTCAATGGAAAGATTCTTGGTAGTGTGGATGTGCAAAGGGATCTTGGAGTCCATGTGCATAGATCCCTGTAAGTTGCCACCCGAGCCGGGAATATCATGTTGCAACTAGTGCTGCCACACTAGGAATATTGTGTACAGCTCTGGTCACCCCATTACAGGAAGGATGTAGAAGCATTGGAAAAGGTGCAGAGGAGATTTACCAGGATGTTGCCTGGTCTGGAGGGAAGGTCTTATGAGGAAAGGCTGAAAGACTTGGGTCTGTTCTCATTGGAAAGAAGAAGGTTAAGAGGGGATTTGCTAGACACATACAAGATGATCAGAGGATTAGGTAGGGTAGACAGTAGAAGTCTTTTTCCTAGAATGATGATGTCAGCTTGTAATTTGCAAAACTACAAATTGAGTGGTGATAGATTTAAGACAGATGTCAGAGACAGGTTGTTTACTCAGAGAGTGGTAAGGGCATGGAATGCCTTACCTGCCTTTAGGGGCATTTAAACAATCCTTGGATAAGCACATGGATGATAATGGGATAGTGTAGGGAGATGAGCTGAGAATAGTTCACAGGTCGGCGCAACATTGAGGGCTGAAGGGCCTGTTCTGCGCTGTATTTCTGTTTTATGTTCTAAAACTCCATTTCATGCACAAAGGTGGATAATTCCAAAACTGCAGGGTGTACATGTGGGGTTCTACACCACAATACTTTGCAATGCAAATTCTTGGAAACCAGATGGAAATGATGTGCATTTGAAAGGTTTTGTGGGTCTTGTTTTCTGAAAAGTTGAATTAACTCTGCACATTCCCCGATGAGCCTTCTCACTATATAGGACTGAAGTTAGGGGTAGGTTTTTCACTCAGCGAGTTGTAAGTTCATGGAATGCCCTGCCAGTTGCAGTGGTGGACTCTCCCTCTTTATGGGCATTTAAGCGGGCATTGGATAGGTATATGGAGGATAGTGGGTTAGTATAGGTTAGGTGGGCTTGGATCGGCGCAACATCGAGGGCCAAAGGGCCTGTACTGCGCTGTATTCTTCTATGTTCTTCTATGTTCTATCGCTGGGTAGCGTAAGGAGTACTGTACATTTAAGTCCCTTAAACGCTTCTTCGCCTCGTCGAATGCCTTCCTCTTTCGAACCAGAGCCGGGGAAAAGTCCTGAAATAGCATGATCTTGGATCCTTTGTAGATCATAGCTTGGGGGTCTTTTCCGAGATTTCTAGAGGCTTCTAGGAGTTTCTGCCTCTCCCTGTAGCTCTGCAGCCGGAACAGGACCGGGCGTGGGCGCTGGTTTGAGCCAGGCCTGCGTATTGCTACTCGGTAGGCCCATTCCACCCTTACCTGGCCTGGTCCAGCTTGCAGATTTAAAAGTTGTGGCAGCCACTGCTCCAGGAATGCTGTAAGCTGGCCTTCCTCTTCCCGTTCGGGAAGGCCCAGCAAATGAATATTTTTTCGGCGACCTTGATTATCGAGGTCGTCAATATGATTTTCCAAGGTCCGGACTCGCTGCTCGAGAGTCCGGACCTGATCCACGGCTGATTGAGCGGTTGTCTCGGAGGTCGCGGTCTTTAGCTCCGCCCCTCCGACTCGGCGTTGAATTTCTTCAATTTCACGGTCGTGCTTCTTCAGCGCGGCCGACAACGACTCCCAACGGTTCCTGGATTCGACGATAAAGGCATCGATCTTCGAGTCAAGCTTGGAAATCATTTCTGCAAGGCTTGTTACTGTTGGTAAGTCCCCCGGGGCGGCTGTGGACGCCTCTGCTGCAGCTGGAGAGTGTGGGGGAGGGGTTCCTGCTTGCTGAGAGCTGCGGGCTCCCTTCCCTTTAGTCATTTTAACTTAGGATTAAATTGTTTAAATGTAATATTACACAACTAATTAAATTACAAAACTATTATAAATGATTTGGTGAGCTTGGTAGGGGGTAGGTGACCCACTGTGCCCAAGTCTTGGGAGGAGCACTATAGACTCAGTCTTACTGGGTCACCGCCATCTTGGATCCCCCCGCTAGTTAATGGTTAAGTATAACATTGTATTATAAGTACTGAAACAAATCTATCATTAAAGGCTTCTGAATGCCTCAAACTAAGCCATATATTTACAGGCAGCAGTGGTAACCACTGAGCTATCATGCCACCCAGCTTGTAAGATTGTTCCAGGATCGAGAAGCTCCCACAGTCCAAAGATGTGCAGGTTAGGTGAATTGGCCATGCTGAATTGCCCAGTGTTAGGTACATTAGTCAGAGGGAAATAGGTCTAGGTGGGTTACTCTTCGGAGGGTCAGTATGGACTGGTTGGGCTGAATGGCCTGTTTCCACACCGTAGGGAATCTAATCATGACAGGTCACAAAACATCAACATTACTTTCTTTTAGCAGGTGCTTCTAAGATCGATTGAATATTTCCAGCATTTTATGTGCTTGACTTCCAAGAAGCTGACTGGAGGACACGTCCCTGTATGCTGAGATGGAGATGGTCAAGACCGTCAAGTTACTGGGAGTGATGATCACCAACAATCTGTTCTGGTCCACCCACATCGATGTGACAGTCAAGAAAGCACAACAATGTCTCTACTTCCTCAAGAGGTTAAAAAAAAATTCATAATGTCCACAAGGACTTATCAACTTTTATAGATGCACCATTGAAAGCATCCTATCTGGATGCAATACTACGAGCAGTTGCCAAACTGCTCTTCCCAAGACCTCAAAAACTAACAGTCCAATTCACCACGCAAACCGGCCTTCCATCCATCGATCCCATCTATACTTCCCGCTGCTTCGGGAAAGCAACCACTATCAACAAAGTCCCCTGTCACGCTGGTTATACTTTCGCTCTTTTTCATTAGTTGGAAGGTATAAAAGTTTGAATACATATGCCAATGGATTCAAGATCAGCTTCTTCCCTGCTGTTATCAGACTTTTAAATGACCTCTCAAATGTTACTTCTGATTTTTCTATGCACCTTCTCTGCAGCTGAAACATTGTATTCTGCACTCTGTTCTGCTACCCTAATGCACTTTGCATGGTACAATCTGCCTGTACAGTATACAACATAACACTTTTCACTGTATCTTGGTACGTGTGCCAACAATAAATCAAGCAATAATCAAGTCATGTTGTCTCTGTAATTTTTCAAAGTGTAACTTTGGGTTCTTCAGAATACTGTTAAATACTATATTGTGCCCTTTGGATGTTGGCCTCCATGCAAAAGTATAGACAAAAATAGTCTGCATTATGTTGCAGACTATTGGGCTTCCTCCCAGCCTGAAGAAAATGTAAATAAACAGTAAACCCTGGAAAAAAACATACAGGTTACACTGGAGATCTATTTTCTGGTATCTAAGACAAATTGGACCGGTATGCATCGAGTTTTACTGGTTTTTAATGTTGCAAACTACTATATTGGCCTCTGTGACTTGGAGGTGCTGGTGTTAGACAGGGGTGGACAATGTTAAAAATCACACAACATCAGGTTATAGTGCAACAGGTTTATTTGGAAGCACTAGCTTTTGGAGCATTGCTCCTTCATCAGGTCATTCTGCATACTGTTATGGAACAATTTACAACATGTAACAATGTAATTGGGGGCCACTAAGTCAATGCCTACTCTGTGTCACGCAGTTTAGTTGTCCCTTCCCACGCCCAACCAATTTCCTTTGAAAATTGTTGTCTCGACTTGCACTGCCTGCTGCAAGATCCTGGTCATTACCGAAAGAATTGTCCTCAAATTTCCCCTCATCTCTTTATCTCAAATCCTTGAATCTATGTGCTTGATTTAATAAATACAACGTTGCACACTATAATATTAGGTTCTGCATAATATCCCACATGAGGTTGGTCTTTCTCCCATCTTCCACCTGTCATATTTTGTCAACAATACATCCGAACTGAGGGGGCGCCATTATGTCTAGATTCTGCTTCCCGGCTTGCATCGCGCTCAGGACTTCCGGTCAACATGTCTCCTGGTTTGTTCCAGTTTAATGAGGCTCGACAGAAATTCAGTGTAAGGAATTGTCTGCACTTTTGTGTCCGATAATATTTGGTCATTTCTCATTGTTGCTGCATATATCGCAGATGGTGTAGGTAGTTCCCATTAAATGGGCAGGGAGGGAGCAAGTTCCCGTCAAAAGCGACATTCAACACTAATCTGGAAATGTGGTGCGGCACTAATTTTATAAAATTCCGCATTATTCGCACCCAATGTAGTCGACTTGCGTGCTGAATTAAACTGATATGTTCACTAATTTATCGCATATTCACTTGCTGCTTTTTAAAAGCGGTTGTTTATTGATATTAATTGTTAACTAATTACTGGTCAGATCACCAAGCAAACCTCCGTTTTTCAGATTGTACAGTGTACACCTAATGGGTTTTTTGCATTTGAAGTCTTGGCTGAAAGATCATCCTGACTGTATTGAGCTGTTTTAGTACAACATGAAAATGTCAGTTTTGATTGTGCGCTCAAGTCTTTGGAGCTCGATCGAAACCTGCAGCTTTGAAGGGTTATCAGTTAATCGAGGATTCTTAACCAGTAAAAGGATAAGTACAGGATTTGTGTTAAAAGACGAGGGATCTGTCAACATGCCTATAGTACACTAAAGGACTAGATACTTAAAAGGGAATTGGAAAAAATAATTATGAGCTGAATAGCAGGCAGCGAGTCAAATGCATTAAATATTTAGATTACCTTCAACTAAACTGGCTGGATGAAGTAACAAAAAGGCATTGAGATTTTAGTGTTTATAGGAATCCTTTCTTTCTCTGTGCTGGAAGTCCAACGTAAGAATCACTATCTGATATTTTTGTAGTTATAATTCAAAGCAGAAAGCAGATCTAAGGGTTTTGGAGTGTCATAATTGATTAATTGCAACATAGTTTGAAGGAAGGGTCACCTGACCCAAAGCATTAACTCTGATCTCTCTCCACAGATCCTGCTGAGTTCATCCAGCAATTTCTGTTTTTGTTTGTAATTACAACATAGTATTGTTCAATATTTGAATTGGGTGAGACTTTTGGAGGAAAAAAGTAAATAGGCTGGAAAATGCAAAATCAGAGGACACAAAATGGATCTACAATTAAACTGGGAAAAAATCTTTAAAAAACAAGATGTCCACTTCTGGGAGTGTCTTTTAAATATTTTAAAAAGCAAAAGAGAGACGAAAGAAAGAGAAGATTAAATGTGAGGGTAGGCTAGCCAGTAATATAAAGGCAGACAGTAAGAGTTTCTTTAGATACATAAAGGGCAAAAGAGAGGCAAGAGTGAAAATTGGACCACTGGAAAAAGGATGTACGAGAGATAGTAATGGGAACAAGGAAATAGCTGAGGAACTCAATAGTTACTTCATGTCTGTCTTCACAGTGGAAGTCTTGAGTAATGGCACAAATATTCAAGAGAGTTAGGGGCAGACCTGAGTATGGAGGCTATTAACTAACAAGGAGAAGGTACGAGAAAAATTGAATGGCCTGAAGATGGATAAATCACCTGGACCAGATTGACTACACTAAAGTTCTGGATGTAGGTTTGCTCATTTTGTCACCATACTGGGTAACATCATCAGTGAGCCTCCAGATGAAGCACTGGTGGTATGGCCCGTTTTTTAATTTGTTTTTAGGTTTCCTTGGGGCTGGTGAAGTCATTTCCAGCAGTAGTGTCATTTCCTGTTCTTTTTCTCAGGGGTGATAAATGGGATCCAAGTCAATATGTTTGTTGATAAAGTTCCGGTTGGAATGCCATGCTTTTAGGAATTCTTGAACGTGTCTGTGTTTGGCTTGTCCGAGGATGGATGTGTTGTCCCACACGAAGTGGTGTCTTTCCTCATCTTTATGTAAAGATACTAGTGAGAGTGGATCATGTCTTTTTGTGACTAGATGATGTTCATGTATCCTGGTGGCTCGTGCCTGTTTGTCCAACGTAGTGTTTGTTACAATTCTTGCAAGGTATTTTGTAAATTACATTAGTTTTGCAAAACACTACATTGGATAAACAGGCAGAAAACTAGCCACCAGGATACATGAACATCATCTAGCCACAAAAAGACATCACCCACTCACTAGTATCTTTACATATAGATGAAGAAGGACAACACATTCAGCTCAGGACAAGCCAAACAGACATGCGAGACAATTCCTAGAAGCATGGCATTCCAAGTGGAGCTCTATCAACAAACATATTGACTTGGATCTCATTTACCACCCTCTGAGAAAAAGAACAGGAAATGGCATTGCCACAGAAAATGAAGTCACCAAACCCAATGAAACCTAAACACATAAAGCAGGCCGTAACACCAGTGCTTCATCCGGAGGCTCACTGATGATGTTATCGAGTATGGTGATGAAATGTCTGAAACTGAACCTTCCAGCTCAGCGAGCAAGCCTACATCCAGAAACTCAACCTGAGCTACAAATCTTTTCAAAACTCGCTAACCCCAGAGTTCTAAAGAAAACAGCTGAAGAGATAGTGGAGGCGTTAATGGTGACTTTCAGGAATCGCTAGAGTCAGGGAGGGTACTAGATAACTGAAAATCGCTAACGTGACACCCCTGTTTAAGAAGGGAGTAAGGCAAAAGACAGAAAATTACAGGCTGATTAGCCCAGTCTCGGTTGAGGGCAAGGTTTTGGAGTCCATTATGAAGAATGAGATTTGTGAATGCTTGGAATGGTATGGTAAAATAAGGCAAAATCAGCACGATTTCATCAAGGGAAAGATATGTCTGACAAATCAGCTAGAAGTTTTTGAAGAAGCAACAAGCAGGTTAGACCAAGGAGAGCCACTGGCTGTTATCTACCTGGACTTCAAGACAGTGTGAGGTCATGCACTCTGGTAAGAGGAATAGAAGCATGGACTATTTTTTAAGTGGGGAGAAAATTCACAAGTTTGAAGTGCAAAGAGGCTTGGTAGTTTTAGTCCAGGATTCTCACAAGGCAAACTTGGAGGTTGAGTCAGTAGTCAGTAAGGCAAATGCAATGTTGGTGTTTATTTTGAAAGGGCTTGAATATAAAAGCAGGGATGTACTTCTGAGGCTGTATAAGGCTCTGGTTAGACCGCATTTGAAGTATTGTGCACGGTTTTGGGCCCCATATCTCAGGAAGAATGCACTGGCTTTGGAGCGTGTTCAGAGGAGGTTCACAACAATGATCCCAGGAATGAAAAGGTGAACATATGAGGAAAGTTTGAGAACTCTAGTTCTATACTTGATGGAGTTCAGAAGGATGAGGGAGGATCGAATTGAAACTTACAGAATACTGAATGGCCTGGACTGTGTGGGTGTTGGGAAGATGTTTCCATTGGTAGGACCTGAGGACACAGCCTTAGAGTAAAGGGAAGACCTTTTAGAGTGGAGATAAGGAGAAACTTCTTCAGCCAGAAAGTAATGAATCTATGGAATTCACTACCAGAGAAGGCTGTGGAGACCAGATCATTGAATATATTTAAGATGGAGATAGATAGCTTCTTGATTGTAAAGGGGACCAAGGGTTACAGGAAGAAAGCAAGAGAATGGGTTGAGAAACTTATCAGCCATGATTTAATGGCAGAGCAGACTCACTGGCCTAATTTCTGCTCCTGTGTCTTATGGTCTTATGATGTAGATACAAAGGAAAAATTGAATCTCAAGAAAAAGACAGGCAAGAATTGCTAAAATACCATCTGAGAAGCTGGCAATAGGGTATAGGATGAACCAAAGAGAATAAATATAAGGGAAAAATAAATCAGTAAGGCAAGGATAAATTTTGCACTGAAATTAGTAAGGAATATAAATTAAATAATTTGTTCTATTGACACACATCAAAGGAGAACTTAAGTAGTGATTGGGCCACTAAACAATGATTAAGGTAAGTTCTGGCAATGACAGAAATGGCAAAGTATTAATTAAATATTTCAGTTCTTTTGTTTTCATATGAGGAAAAATGCAACAAAATTCAAGCAGACACTAGAGAACTTGCTGACTGTGAAGTTAAGTTGTAAACAAACCACTAGATAAATATGCAGTGTATGTACTTAGGTCAGGAAAAAAGAAACATCATTAGAAAATAAATTGAAGATTCAAGTTTATTGACAGAAATGAAGAAATCACCAAAAGCAACATTGCAGGCCAGAAAATTGTTTATAAGGCATGGCTGTTTCTAGGGTTACACAATTCAAAAGCAGCATTTTTAGGCAACAATGTTGTATCAGTTATAATTTGCAACATTAAAAACCAGGACAAAGTGATAACTGCAGATGCTGGTGATCAGACTTGAAAAGTGAGGTGCTGGAAAAGTACAGCTAGTCAGGCAGCATTCCTGATGAAGAGCTTATGCTCAAAACATCGACCCTCCTGCTCCTAGGATGCTGCTTAACCAGCTATGCTTTTTCAGCACCATACTTTTCAACATTAAAACCCAGTAAAACTTGATGCAAACTGGTCCAATTGTCTTATATGCTCCAGTTTCCTCCCACAATCCAAAGATGTGCAGGTTAGGTGAAATTGGCCATGGTAAATTGCCCATAGTGTTCCGGGATGTGTAGATTAGGTGCTTTCGTCAGGGGTAAATATAGGAAGTAGGGAAATGGGTCTGAGTGGACTTTTTGGGCCGAAGGGCCTGTTCCCACACTGGGAATTCATTCTATGGTAACATCAGGTCAGACTGGAATTAACGGAGACAGCTCAAAAACTAAGTTGTAAGTAAGTGGGCAGAGCAATGACAAATTAAACTTAATACAGAGAAGCATAAACTATTACATACAGGAAAGAGAAACAGAGACAAGTATTTCATGAAGAGTATTATTATGGTTGCAAATGCATGTTCACGTTCAATGGAATACAGAAGTAGTAAGAAAAATTAATAGATTTTAAGTTAACATAATCAGAATAATATGACACAAGTCAGGATCAATGGTACAATTCTTTGTGCAGACCTTGAATCATATGCCTAAACTCTAGTGACTGAGACATGGGAAAAATATTCAAGTCAGTGATGCAAAAGCCACAAGATTGGTCCCCAGCATCAAGATAAGTGTCTAGGTTGTAGTGCACTACATAGAATATATAGCAAAAAAACAAGCTATTCTGTTGACTTCATCTACGTCATTTATACTTTACATAATTTGGAGGTGCCGGTGTTGGACTGGGGTCTACACCCCAGTCCAACACCGGCATCTTCAAATCAATTTTGCATGTATTTCATTGGCTTGTGTGCCACACTCTACACAGCATATTGGTTTAAGCTTCAGATCATTGGAAATTGTCAACAGGACCAAATTTGTTTTAGGAGGCTTATTCACACAGACAACAAATTAACTTTGAGTATATATAGCAACTCTTATACAATAATTTCATGCTTGATTATGAGAACATTGTCGCAATTTATTTTTGTTACTAGATTTATACAAAGGAAGCTTTGAGCATCAAGAATGTCAAGCCACTAATTCTTATCTTCAGCCAATTAAGTGGAGGGTGAGTGAATTAATATTTTTATTGCCCACTCAGAACTTGTTGTTGAACAAATCTGGCTTTTGTGATTATCAAAGAACGGAATGTTTGTTTATGGATTTCCTTTGTCTCTATACAGTGAAACAGAAAAGAAAACAACATTGGATCAAGCATTTAGAGGTGTTCTGGAAGAAAAAATTGTAAGTCTCAGTAGAATCGATTTGTATGTGATAACGTGAGGTACTTTTTAGGTGCTACATGTAGTGATAATGATTGATTGAAATATGTACATTTGTGAATATTATGCAGTATATCTATCTGACACAGACATGGTTATTAGTGTTGGAAATGTGTTGCTGGAAAAGCGCAGCAGGTCAGGCAGCATCCAGGGAACAGGAGATTCTCCTGTTCCCTGGATGCTGCCTGACCTGCTGCGCTTTTCCAGCAACACATTTCCAGCTCTGATCTCCAGCATCTGCAGACCTCACTTTCTCTTCATAGTTATTAGTGTTCATGATGTACAAGTGGAAGGGACCATATTTTTTCCCCTTTGGGCTATAAACTGGATTGGAAGTTAGACTGCTACAAAGCTGAGATACCATAAGAAATTTTAACTTTGGATGGGCATAGAGAGAATCAAGTGATGCATATTTTTAGCTGTGCAAGGCAATATTGTTTTTAAAAGCAGTGAGATAGTTACTTTGAGACAAAGCGGTAACAGGTGCCCTTCATTTAAGGGAACACTGCCTGATTAAAAACCTCTGGTCGCGCTGTAATTTGTTACAGACCTCGGAGTGCAGAGCAGCTGGAGACCTCCAGAACTGGCAAACAGAAAGCATCTTTTTCTCCCATCACTCACTGTGAGTGAGAAGACAGAAAAACCAAAACTTGGAAGGAATTCCAATGCAAGGAAAGACACAAGGCTACCAGATCAGCTATCAAAACGTAGAACGATCATAGTTTTACAGACAGCCTACCGACATTGCTGAAATTAATAAGAACTATGGGAGACAATTCAAATTACTTTTTGATCTGGACCTTTGATCTTCAAAATTTCCATTTCCTTGTCTATTTTCCACACAACTTCAGCTGCTTCATCAATGACCTTCTCTCCTTGAGGAGGTCAGAAATGGGCATGTTAACTGATGTTTGCGCATTCTTCAGAACCATTTGCAACTCTTCAGGTGCTGAAGCACTTCACGTACAAATCCATTAAGACTTGTAACTTCCATAAGTCTGCTCACCACATACAAGGCCCAAGTTGGGAATGTAATGGATACTCTGTCTTTTGGTTGGATGAATGCAGATGCAACAACAGTGATAAAGCTTGATGCCATTCAAGATAAAACAATCTTCTTGATTGACGCACACTCATAAATTCCCTGCACTGGTACTCAATAACAGCGAGCTGTGGATTTTTTTCCCAAAAATCATAGATGCATAGAATCCCTGTAGTGTGGAAACAGGCCTTTTGGCCCAACAAGTCCACACTGACCCTCCGAAGAGTATTCCACCCAAACCCATTTCCCTACCATATTACTCTATATTTACTGATTAATGTACCGAACCTACACGTGTGAGCACTGTGGGCAATTTAGTATGGCCAATCCACCTAACCTGCACATCTTTGGATTGTGGGAGGAAACCGGACCACCCAGAGGAAACCTACACTGACACAGGGAGAATGCGCAAACTCCACACAGACAGTAGCCTGATAATGGAAGCAAACCCAGGTCCCTGGCATGGTGAGCCACCGTGCCACCCACCAACTTTGAATAAATCTGGCACCAAGTATTGCTGGTGATGTACAGTAAAAGTACTATCATCAAGCAGGGTACCTAGCCAACAACATTGAAGTATTCCCAGACAATGCCTTAAGAAGTAAAGTGCATTGAGATCTTCATTACAAGTGAACATTTTCCAAGTGACAATATAAATTATTGTGACATACGCATTGATTTAAAGTGGTAGAGTAAATAGTACATCTTTTTAAAAAGATAAATTATTTAAATTTTACTATAGTAGGAAAACAGGTATTTATTAATCATAAGCTTTAGTTTTTTTTAGGATCAGTATAGCTTACACGGTAGTTATGAACCTAGTGCCCCATTAGAAAGCCAATTACACTTCATTCAACTTTTCCTGTTGAATCATTTTGTTGTGCGTCATAGTACATCTGGATGTTTTAAAAAACTGCAGGGGAGTTTCTCATTAGTTCAATGAATTCTACTTGATTCTCATCTGGAAGTATATCAGCATCTTTCCTTATAGGGCAACATAGAATCACAAACATCAGTTTTAGGATTTCCAAAATTAACTGCACGTGCAATCTTCAGAACTGACTGTCCATGATTCTTTGTTGCCCCACAAGGAAAGCTGCTTAACAAGTTGATTTAAAGCTACTTCTGATTTGGATATGCTGGTGTTGGACTGGGGTATACAAATTTAAAAATCACACAACACCAGGTTATAGTCCAACTGGTTTAATTGGAAACACTAGCTTTCAGAGCTCAAAAACTTCATGAATTCATGGAAGACTCTGTTAACTCACTTTTTAGATTAGAATCAGTCTAAACATTCTGGCACAGACAGGGAACACAGGGGCCTAACACCTTCAACATATTCTCTGGCTAACGCCAATTGTTACAGTTAACCTGAGAATGTAACTTTTTAAAAAAAAAAAATTTGTGATTTACATATGAAAGAAGTGAAACTATTATAGTATTCAAATAGATGAAAGACTCAACAAACAATCAAAGTATTTTTCAATGTATAATTTCAGTTACATCACACTGTAAACTTTTGCTATAAATTCTGTGTCTTGCAATTGTGTCCTCCACTCCTTCACAACCACCTGATGAAGGAGCGGCGCTCTGAAAGCTAGTGCTTCCAATTAAACCAGTTGTACTATAACCATGTGTTGTGTGATTTTTAAAGCTACTTGGTTCAGTTAGGGAGAATTCAAAAGTGCACAGGAAAGCACAAAATCACAACAATTTCTGAAGAATGCACTTATGTAGTTAACCATGGAAATGCAGAAATTGCTGTCAGTGATTCCTGTGTGCTTTTGAATTCTCTCTAACTGGAATCAAGTAGCTGTGGATATTTTTAATCAGTTTTTTCAGGCGTCTTATGACACAATACTGGAGCGGGTGGGACTTCAACCTGCACCTATCACTGTAACATATGGGACCTTCAATCAAGTATCTATATACTATCTACCTAACTGCTTGAAAAGTGAAACATGTTTAAATCAAACTTTAATAGATAAACTAAGATTAAAGAAACACTTCATTTTTAGAAATATATTTGCGTTCTTTTATATTGACCTTTTGAAATCCAACAAGAGTTTTGGATATGGATATTATTACCACTTTATCGTTCCTCATTGTTCTCCAGAATGTAGAGGTGTGTGACCTCCTTGAATCACAACAGTATTGTAAAGCGACTCCCACAACATTATATGAGGAATTTCAAGATTTTGACCTGGTGATGAAGCCAATTCCAGTTGACCATTTTTGTTACACAATTGCCTACTTGTCACCTGCTTGTTCTTGACATTGAATTCTTGAATTTAAAGAATTCCAATTAAAGTCTTCTGGAGGATAATTTCATTTAGAAATCAAAGTTTAAAAAAATGTTTTCCATTAAATCAGTTTCAGAATTCCAGGTCTGGTAATTTGGATAGTTTACCTTGTTATTTGTTCATGGTATTATAGTCTTTTCGATGTTAAATTTAATGGAGAGTAATTGAACTGGGTTCAAAATATTAGGACTTCATATAAACCATGAAAATTGTTGAGCATATATGTTTTACTAGCTTTATTCTTATGTTTTTTTCTAGTTAGAACAAGGAGAATGTGAAGATTTCTTGGCTATAATCTCCCTCAGCATTAATGGAGTCACAGAAGGTAATAGTGTCATGGAAATTTTGTCTCGAATAAGTATTTATCCAAAATGAGACCCGTTATTCAGTTTTGAATACTTTCTGATGTCAAGATATTTGCATATAATCAAGTACATTTTGCTCCTTCGTGTAGATGATGTACCATTATGTGACATTGCCAATTTATTCCATACAACAGTAAAATGTAACAAATAGAAGCAGGAGTAAACCACGTCACCCTTTGAATTTGCTCCACCATTCAACTCTGTTTGGAGTTTCTTCCATTCTGCCATTGTTTTTTCATTAACCAATATTCCAGATTCCATTCTATTCTAAAATGGACCAATCTCTGTCCTGAATATACTCATTCAATATGTGTGTATATTCATTGGAGTAGAACATTTCATAAATAATTTTATTGAATACAGAACTGACTTGAAGGTAGACGACAAGTGGATGGGGTGGTGGAGGTTTGCTTTTCAGACTGGAGGCCTGTGATCAGCAGTGTGCCACAATGATCACTGCTGGGTCTGATGCTTTTCGTCATTTGAAAATTAACATCTGGTTAGTAATTTTGCAGATAACACCAAAATTGGAAGTGTAGTGGACAGCAAAGAAGGTTACCTCAGAATACAACCGGATCTTGATCAGATGGGTTAATGCATCGAGGAGTGGCAGACAGTTTAATTTAGGTAAATGTAAGGTGTTACATTTTGGGAATGGGAGTCAGGACATGACTTATATACTTAAAGTCTGGGGAGTGTTGCTAACAAAGAGACCTTGGAGTGCGTGTTCATAGTTTCTTGAAAGTAGACCCATAGGTAGATTGGACAGTGAAGAAGGTGTTTGGTATGCTTGCCTTTATTGGTCAGTGCATTGTGTATAGGAGGTCATGCTGCAACTGTACAGGACATCGGTTAGGCCACTTTTGGAATATTGTGTGCAGTTCTGTTCTCCCTGCTATAGGAATGATGCTGTGAAACTTGAAAAGGTTCAGAAAAGATTTACAATGATGTTGCCAGGGTTGGAGGATTTGATTTATAGGGAGAAGCTGAATAGGCTGGGGCTATTTCCCTGGATTGTCGGAGGCTGAGGGGTGACCTTGTAGAAGCTTATAAGATCATGAGGGGAATAGGGTAAATAGCCAAGGTCTTTTCCCCAGGGTGGGGGAGTCCAAAACTGATGGGTTTATGGTGAGCAAGAAAAGATTTAAAAAGGACCTAGGGGCAACTTTTTCACTCAGAGGACGGTGCATGAATGGAATGAGTTGCGAGAGGAAGTGGTGGAGGCTGGTACATCTCCAACATTTAAAAGGCATCGGGTGTAGGTTTGCTCGCTGAGCTGTAGGTTTGATATCCAGACGTTTCATTACCTGGCTAGGTAATCTTCAGTGGCGACTTCCAAGTGAAGCAAAGCTGTTGCCTCCTGCTTTCTATTTATATCTTTCTCCTGGATGGGGTTCCTGAGGTTTGTGGTGATGTCATTTCCTGTTTGTTTTCTGAGGGGTTGATAGATGGCATCTAGATCTATGTGCTTGTTTATGGCGTTGTGGAGTGTCAGGCCTCTAGGAATTCTCTGGCATGTCTTTGCTTACCCTGTCCCAGGATAGATGTGATACAACGAAGCTGTACCAGAACACTATTCCAACTAGCCACCACACACTGCAGCACAGGCGAACTTCGGAAAACAGAGGAGGACCACCTATATACAATGTATTCAAGAAGAACGGATACTCAAAAAATACAGTGCGCAGATTCCTCAAGAACAAACCACGACAAGCAGACCAAACACAGCC